>NW_027422178.1:0-252430 GCF_037893015.1 Macrotis lagotis | reverse complement strand
CGGCAAGGGGAAACAAGGCTAAGGCACGACAACACACGGCTAAGAAATGCACGGCAAGGCAAGGAAAGGCTAACGCAAGGCAAGGCACGGTGAGGCTAGGCAAGGCTAATGCACGACAACGCAAGGCTAGGCAATGCACGACAATGGAAGCAAAGCTTAAAGCAAAGGAAGGCACGGTCAGGCGAGATAAGGCTAAGGCACGACAACGCAAGGCTAGGCAATGCAGGGAAGGCAAGCAAAGAGTAACGGAAGGTAAGGAAGGCAAGGGAAAGCAAAGAAAGGCAAGTGTAACGGAAGGAACGTCACGGCAAGGGGAAACAAGGCTAAGGCACGACAACGCACGCTAGGCAATGCACGGCAAGGCAAGGAAAGGGTAACGCAGGGGAAGGCACGGTCAGGTGAGGCAAGGAAAAGGCACGACAATGCAAGGCTAGGCAATGCACGGCAAGGCAAGGAAAGTGTAACGGAAGGAAAGGAAGGCAAGGCAAAGCCAGGGAAGGCAAGTGTAACAAAAGGCACGCCACGGCAAGGGGAAACAAGGCTAAGGCACGACAACGCACGGCTAGGCAATGCACGGCAAGGCAAGGAAAGTGTAACGCATGGGAAAGCACGGTCAGGCGAGGCAAGGCTAAGGCACGAAAACGCAAGGCTAGGCAATGCACGGAAGGCAAGCAAAGAGTAACGGAAGGTAAGGAAGGCAAGGGAAAGCAATGCAAGGCAAGGGTAACGGAAGGAACAGCACGGCTATGGGAAACAAGGCTAAGGCACGACAACGCAGGGCTAGGCAATGCACGGAACGCAAGCAAAGAGTAACGGAAGGTTAGCAAGGCAAGGAAAAGCAAGAAAGGTAAGGGTAACGGAAGGAACGGCACGGCAAGTGGAAACAAGCCTAAGGCACGACAACGCACGCTAGGCAATGCACGGCAAAGCAAGGAACGGGTAACGGAAGGGAAGGCACGGTCAGGCGAGGCAAGGCTAAGGCACGACAACGCAAGTCTAGGCAATGCACGGAAGGCAAGCAAAGAGTAACGGAAGGTTAGCAAGGCAAGGAAAAGCAAGAAAGGTAAGGGTAACGGAAGGAAAGGCACGGCAAGGGGAAACAAGGCTAAGGCACGGCAACGCAGGCTAGGCAATGCACGGCAAGGCAAGGAAAGGGTAACGCATGGGAAAGCACAGTCAGGCGAGGCAAGGCTAAGGCACGACAACGCAGTCTAGGCAATGTACGGCAAGGCAAGGAAAGGGTAACGCATGGGAAAGCACGGTCAGGCGAGGCAAGGCTAAGGCACGACAACGCAAGGCTAGGCAATGCACGGAAAGCAAGCAAAGAGTAACGGAACGCAAGGAAGGCAAGGGAAAGCAAGGGAAGGCAAGGGTAACGGAAGCAACGGCACGGCAAGCGGTAACAAGGCTAAGGCACGACAACACAGGGCTAGGCAATGAACGGCAAGGCAAGGAAAGGGTAACGCAAGGGAAGGCACGGTCAGGTGAGGCAAGGATAAGGCACGAAAATGCAAGGCTAGGCAATGCACGGCAAGGCAAGGAAAGAGTAACGGAAGGAAAGGAAGGCAAGGCAAAGCCAGGCAAGGCAAGTGTAACAAAAGGCAGGCCACGGCAAGGGGAAACAAGGCTAAGGCAAGACAACGCACGGCTAGGCAATGCACGGCAAGGCAAGGAAAGGGTAACGCATGAGAAAGCTCGGTCAGGCGAGGCAAGGCTAAGGCACGACAATGCAAGGCTAGGCAATGCACGGCAAGGCAAGGAAAGAGTAACGGAAGGAAAGGAAGGCAAGGAAGGCAAGGCAAAGCCAGGCAAGGCAAGTGTAACAAAAGGCACGCCACGGCATGGGGAAACAAGGCTAAGGCAAGACAACGCACGGCTAGGCAATGCACGGCAAGGAAAGGAAAGGGTAACGCAAGGCAAGGCACGGTGAGGCTACGCAAGGCTAATGCACGGCAACGCAAGGCTAGGCAATGCACGACAATGCAAGGAAAGCTTAAAGCAAAGGAAGGCACGGTACGGCGAGATAAGGCTAAGGCACGACAACGCAAGGCTAGGCAATGCAGGGAAGGGAACCAAAGAGTAACGGAAGGTAAGCAAGGCAAGGAAAAGCAAGGAAAGGCAAGTGTAACGGAAGGAACGGCACGGCAAGGGGAAACAAGGCTAAGGCACGGCAACCCAGGCTAGGCAATGCACGGCAAGGCAAGGAAAGGGTAACGCATGGGAAAGCACGGTCAGGCGAGGCAAGCCTAAGGCATGACAACGCAAGGCTAGGCAATGCACGGAAAGCAAGCAAAGAGTGACGGAACGCAAGGAAGGCAATGGAAAGCAAGGGAAGGCAAGGGTAACGGAAGGAACGGCACGGCAAGGGGTAACAAAGCTAATGCACGACAACGCAAGGGTAGGCACTGCACGGCAAGGAAAGGAAAGAATAACGGAAAGAAAGGAAGGCAAGGCAAAGCCAGGCAAGGCAAGTGTAACAAAAGTCACGCAACGGCAAGGGGAAACAAGGCTAAGGCACGACAACGCACGCTAGGCAATGCACGGCAAGGCAAGGAAAGGGTAACGCAGGGGAAGGCACGGTCAGGTGAGGCAAGGAAAAGGCACGACAATGCAAGGCTAGGCAATGCACGGCAAGGAAAGGAAAGTGTAACGGAAGGAAAGGAAGGCAAGGCAAAGCCAGGCAAGGCAAGTGTAACAAAAGGCACGCCACGGCAAGGGGAAACAAGGCTAAGGCACGACAACGCACGGCTAGGCAATGCACGGCAAGGCAAGGAAAGGGTAACGCAAGGCAAGGCACGGTGAGGCTAGGCAAGGCTAATGCACGACAACGCAATGCTAGGCAATGCACGACAATGCAAGGAAAGCTTAAAGCAAAGGAAGGCACGGTCAGGCGAGATAAGGCTAAGGCACGACAACGCAAGGCTAGGCAATGCAGGGAAGGGAAGCAAAGAGTAACGGAAGGTAAGCAAGGCAAGGAAAAGCAAGGAAAGGTAAGGGTAACGGTAGGAACGGCACGGCAAAGGGAAACAAGGCTAAGGCACGGCAACCCAGGCTAGGCAATGCACGGCAAGGCAAGGAATGGGTAACGCAAGGGAAAGCACATTCAGGCGAGGCAAGGCTAAGGCACGACAACGCAAGGCTAGGCAATGCACGGAAGGCAAGCAAAGAGTAACGGAAGGTAAGGAAGGCAAGGGAAAGGAACGAAAGTCAAGTGTAACGGAAGGAACGGCACGGCAAGGGGAAACAAGGCTAAGGCACGACAACGCACTGCTAGGCAATGCACGGCAAGGCAAGCAAAGGGTAACGCAAGGCAAGGCACGGTGAGGCTAGGCAAGGCTAATGCACGAAAACGCAAGGCTAGGCAATGCACGGAAGGCAAGCAAAGAGTAACGGAACGGAAGGAAGGCAAGGGAAAGCAAGGGAAGGCAAGGGTAACGGAAGGAACGGCACGGCAAGGGGTAACAAGGCTAAGGCTCGACAACGCAGGGCTAGGCAATGCACGGCAAGGCAAGGAAAGGGTAACGCAGGGGAAGGCACGGTCAGGTGAGGCAAGGATAAGGCACGACAATGCAAGGTTAGGCAATGCACGGCAAGGCAAGGAAAGAGCAACGGAAGGAAAGGAAGGCAAGGCAAAGCCAGGCAAGGCAAGTGTAACAAAAGGCACGCAACGGCAAGGGGAAACAAGGCTAAGGCACGACAACACACGGCTAAGAAATGCACGGCAAGGCAAGGAAAGGCTAACGCAAGGCAAGGCACGGTGAGGCTAGGCAAGGCTAATGCACGACAACGCAAGGCTAGGCAATGCACGACAATGGAAGCAAAGCTTAAAGCAAAGGAAGGCACGGTCAGGCGAGATAAGGCTAAGGCACGACAACGCAAGGCTAGGCAATGCAGGGAAGGCAAGCAAAGAGTAACGGAAGGTAAGGAAGGCAAGGGAAAGCAAAGAAAGGCAAGTGTAACGGAAGGAACGTCACGGCAAGGGGAAACAAGGCTAAGGCACGACAACGCACGCTAGGCAATGCACGGCAAGGCAAGGAAAGGGTAACGCAGGGGAAGGCACGGTCAGGTGAGGCAAGGAAAAGGCACGACAATGCAAGGCTAGGCAATGCACGGCAAGGCAAGGAAAGTGTAACGGAAGGAAAGGAAGGCAAGGCAAAGCCAGGCAAGGCAAGGGTAACGGAAGGAACAGCACGGCTATGGGAAACAAGGCTAAGGCACGACAACGCAGGGCTAGGCAATGCACGGAACGCAAGCAAAGAGTAACGGAAGGTTAGCAAGGCAAGGAAAAGCAAGAAAGGTAAGGGTAACGGAAGGAACGGCACGGCAAGGGGAAACAAGCCTAAGGCACGACAACGCACGCTAGGCAATGCACGGCAAAGCAAGGAATGGGTAACGGAAGGGAAGGCACGGTCAGGCGAGGCAAGGCTAAGGCACGACAACGCAAGTCTAGGCAATGCACGGAAGGCAAGCAAAGAGTAACGGAAGGTTAGCAAGGCAAGGAAAAGCAAGAAAGGTAAGGGTAACGGAAGGAAAGGCACGGCAAGGGGAAACAAGGCTAAGGCACGGCAACGCAGGCTAGGCAATGCACGGCAAGGCAAGGAAAGGGTAACGCATGGGAAAGCACAGTCAGGCGAGGCAAGGCTAAGGCACGACAACGCAGTCTAGGCAATGTACGGCAAGGCAAGGAAAGGGTAACGCATGGGAAAGCACGGTCAGGCGAGGCAAGGCTAAGGCACGACAACGCAAGGCTAGGCAATGCACGGAAAGCAAGCAAAGAGTAACGGAACGCAAGGAAGGCAAGGGAAAGCAAGGGAAGGCAAGGGTAACGGAAGCAACGGCACGGCAAGGGGTAACAAGGCTAAGGCACGACAACACAGGGCTAGGCAATGAACGGCAAGGCAAGGAAAGGGTAACGCAAGGGAAGGCACGGTCAGGTGAGGCAAGGATAAGGCACGAAAATGCAAGGCTAGGCAATGCACGGCAAGGCAAGGAAAGAGTAACGGAAGGAAAGGAAGGCAAGGCAAAGCCAGGCAAGGCAAGTGTAACAAAAGGCAGGCCACGGCAAGGGGAAACAAGGCTAAGGCAAGACAACGCACGGCTAGGCAATGCACGGCAAGGCAAGGAAAGGGTAACGCATGAGAAAGCTCGGTCAGGCGAGGCAAGGCTAAGGCACGACAATGCAAGGCTAGGCAATGCACGGCAAGGCAAGGAAAGAGTAACGGAAGGAAAGGAAGGCAAGGAAGGCAAGGCAAAGCCAGGCAAGGCAAGTGTAACAAAAGGCACGCCACGGCAAGGGGAAACAAGGCTAAGGCAAGACAACGCACGGCTAGGCAATGCACGGCAAGGAAAGGAAAGGGTAACGCAAGGCAAGGCACGGTGAGGCTACGCAAGGCTAATGCACGGCAACGCAAGGCTAGGCAATGCACGACAATGCAAGGAAAGCTTAAAGCAAAGGAAGGCACGGTCCGGCGAGATAAGGCTAAGGCACGACAACGCAAGGCTAGGCAATGCAGGGAAGGGAAGCAAAGAGTAACGGAAGGTAAGCAAGGCAAGGAAAAGCAAGGAAAGGCAAGTGTAACGGAAGGAACGGCACGGCAAGGGGAAACAAGGCTAAGGCACGGCAACCCAGGCTAGGCAATGCACGGCAAGGCAAGGAAAGGGTATCGCATGGGAAAGCACGGTCAGGCGAGGCAAGCCTAAGGCATGACAACGCAAGGCTAGGCAATGCACGGAAAGCAAGCAAAGAGTGACGGAACGCAAGGAAGGCAATGGAAAGCAAGGGAAGGCAAGGGTAACGGAAGGAACGGCACGGCAAGGGGTAACAAAGCTAATGCACGACAACGCAAGGGTAGGCACTGCACGGCAAGGAAAGGAAAGAATAACGGAAAGAAAGGAAGGCAAGGCAAAGCCAGGCAAGGCAAGTGTAACAAAAGTCACGCAACGGCAAGGGGAAACAAGGCTAAGGCACGACAACGCACGCTAGGCAATGCACGGCAAGGCAAGGAAAGGGTAACGCAGGGGAAGGCACGGTCAGGTGAGGCAAGGAAAAGGCACGACAATGCAAGGCTAGGCAATGCACGGCAAGGAAAGGAAAGTGTAACGGAAGGAAAGGAAGGCAAGGCAAAGCCAGGCAAGGCAAGTGTAACAAAAGGCACGCCACGGCAAGGGGAAACAAGGCTAAGGCACGACAACGCACGGCTAGGCAATGCACGGCAAGGCAAGGAAAGGGTAACGCAAGGCAAGGCACGGTGAGGCTAGGCAAGGCTAATGCACGACAACGCAAGGCTAGGCAATGCACGACAATGCAAGGAAAGCTTAAAGCAAAGGAAGGCACGGTCAGGCGAGATAAGGCTAAGGCACGACAACGCAAGGCTAGGCAATGCAGGGAAGGGAAGCAAAGAGTAACGGAAGGTAAGCAAGGCAAGGAAAAGCAAGGAAAGGTAAGGGTAACGGTAGGAACTGCACGGCAAAGGGAAACAAGGCTAAGGCACGGCAACCCAGGCTAGGCAATGCACGGCAAGGCAAGGAATGGGTAACGCAAGGGAAAGCACATTCAGGCGAGGCAAGGCTAAGGCACGACAACGCAAGGCTAGGCAATGCACGGAAGGCAAGCAAAGAGTAACGGAAGGTAAGGAAGGCAAGGGAAAGGAACGAAAGTCAAGTGTAACGGAAGGAACGGCACGGCAAGGGGAAACAAGGCTAAGGCATGACAACGCACTGCTAGGCAATGCACGGCAAGGCAAGCAAAGGGTAACGCAAGGCAAGGCACGGTGAGGCTAGGCAAGGCTAATGCACGAAAACGCAAGGCTAGGCAATGCACGGAAAGCAAGCAAAGAGTAACGGAACGGAAGGAAGGCAAGGGAAAGCAAGGGAAGGCAAGGGTAACGGAAGGAACGGCACGGCAAGGGGTAACAAGGCTAAGGCTCGACAACGCAGGGCTAGGCAATGCACGGCAAGGCAAGGAAAGGGTAACGCAGGGGAAGGCACGGTCAGGTGAGGCAAGGATAAGGCACGACAATGCAAGGTTAGGCAATGCACGGCAAGGCAAGGAAAGAGCAACGGAAGGAAAGGAAGGCAAGGCAAAGCCAGGCAAGGCAAGTGTAACAAAAGGCACGCAACGGCAAGGGGAAACAAGGCTAAGGCACGACAACACACGGCTAAGAAATGCACGGCAAGGCAAGGAAAGGCTAACGCAAGGCAAGGCACGGTGAGGCTAGGCAAGGCTAATGCACGACAACGCAAGGCTAGGCAATGCACGACAATGGAAGCAAAGCTTAAAGCAAAGGAAGGCACGGTCAGGCGAGATAAGGCTAAGGCACGACAACGCAAGGCTAGGCAATGCAGGGAAGGCAAGCAAAGAGTAACGGAAGGTAAGGAAGGCAAGGGAAAGCAAAGAAAGGCAAGTGTAACGGAAGGAACGTCACGGCAAGGGGAAACAAGGCTAAGGCACGACAACGCACGCTAGGCAATGCACGGCAAGGCAAGGAAAGGGTAACGCAGGGGAAGGCACGGTCAGGTGAGGCAAGGAAAAGGCACGACAATGCAAGGCTAGGCAATGCACGGCAAGGCAAGGAAAGTGTAACGGAAGGAAAGGAAGGCAAGGGAAAGCAAGGCAAGGCAAGGGTAACGGAAGGAACAGCACGGCTATGGGAAACAAGGCTAAGGCACGACAACGCAGGGCTAGGCAATGCACGGCAAGGCAAGGAAAGGGGAACGGAAGTAAAGGAAGGCAAGGCAAACCCAGGCAAGGCAAGTGTAACAAAAGGCACGCCACGGCAAGGGGAAACAAGGCTAAGGCACGACAACGCACGGCTAGGCAATGTACGGCAAGGCATGGAAAGGGGAACGCAAGGCAAGGCACGGTCCGGCGTGGTAAGGATAAGGCACGACAACGCAAGGCTAGGCAATGCAGGGAAGGCAAGCAAGGAGTAACGGAAGGTAAGGAAGCAAGGGAAAGCAAGTCAAGGCAAGGGTAACGGAAGTAACCGCACGGCAAGGGGAAACAAGGCTAAGGCACGACAACGCACGCTAGGCAATGCACGGCAAAGCAAGGAAAGGGTAACGGAAGGGAAGGCACGGTCAGGCGAGGCAAGGCTAAGGCACGACAACGCAAGGCTAGGCAATGCACGGAAGGCAAGCAAAGAGTAACGGAAGGTAGGCACGGCAAGGGGAAACAAGGCTAAGGCACGACAACGCACGGCTAGGCAATGCACGGCAAGGCAAGGAAAGGGTAACGCATGGTAAAGCACGGTGAGTCTAGGCAAGGCTAATGCACGAGAACGCAAGGCTAGGCAATGCACGACAATGCAAGGAAAGCTTAAAGCAAAGGAAGGCACGGTCCGGCGAGATAAGGCTAAGGCACGACAACGCAAGGCTAGGCAATGCACGGAAGGCAAGCAAAGTGTAACGGAAGGTAAGGAAGGCAAGGGAAAGCAAGGAAAGGCAATGGTAACGGAAGGAACGGCACGGCAAGGGGAAACAAGGCTAAGGCACGACAACGCACCTGGGCAATGCACGGCAAGGCAAGGAAAGGGTAACGCATGGCAAAGCACGGTCAGGCGAGGCAAGGCTAAGGCATGACAACGCAAGGCTAGGCAATGCACGGAAAGCAAGCAAAGAGTAACGGAACGCAAGGAAGGCAAGGGAAAGCAAGGGAAGGCAAGCGTAACGGAAGGAACGGCACGGCAAGGGGTAACAAGGCTAAGGCACGACAACGCAGGGCTAGGCAATGCACGGCAAGGCAAGGAAAGGGTAACGCAGGGGAAGGCACGGTCAGGTGAGGCAAGGATAAGGCACGACAACGCAAGGCTAGGCAATGCACGGCAAGGCAAGGAAAGAGTAACGGAAGGAAAGGAAGGCAAGGCAAAGCCAGGCAAGGCAAGTGTAACAAATGGCACGCCACGGCAAGGGGAAACAAGGCTAAGGCACGACAACGCACGGCTAGGCAATGCACGGCAAGGCAAGGAAAGGGTAACGCATGGGAAAGCACGGTCAGGCGAGGCAAGGCTAAGACACGAAAACGCAAGGCTAGGCAATGCACGGAAGGCAAGCAAAGAGTAACGGAAGGTAAGGAAGGCAAGGGAAAGCAAGGCAAGGCAAGGGTAACGGAAGGAACAGCACGGCTATGGGAAACAAGGCTAAGGCACGACAACGCAGGGCTATGCAATGCACGGAAGGCAAGCAAAGAGTAACGGAAGGTTAGCAAGGCAAGGAAAAGCAAGAAAGGTAAGGGTAACGGAAGGAACGGCACGGCAAGGGGAAACAAGGCTAAGGCACGGCAACGCAGGCTAGGCAATGCACGGCAAGGCAATGAAAGGGTAACGCATGGGAAAGCACAGTCAGGCGAGGCAAGGCTAAGGCACGACAACGCAGGCTAGGCAATGTACGGCAAGGCAAGGAAAGGGTAACGCATGGGAAAGCACGGTCAGGCGAGGCAAGGCTAAGGCACGACAACGCAAGGCTAGGCAATGCACGGAAAGCAAGCAAAGAGTAACGGAACGCAAGGAAGGCAAGGGAAAGCAAGGGAAGGCAAGGGTAACGGAAGGAACGGCACGGCAAGGGGTAACAAGGCTAAGGCACGACAACGCAGGGCTAGGCAATGAACGGCAAGGCAAGGAAAGGGTAACGCAAGGAGAGGCACGGTCAGGTCAGGCAAGGATAAGGCACGAAAATGCAAGGCTAGGCAATGCACGGCAAGGCAAGGAAAGAGTAACGGAAGGAAAGGAAGGCAAGGCAAAGCCAGGCAAGGCAAGTGTAACAAAAGGCACGCCACGGCAAGGGGAAACAAGGCTAAGGCACGACAACGCACGGCTAGGCAATGCACGGCAAGGCAAGGAAAGGGTAACGCAAGGCAAGGCACGGTGAGGCTAGGCAAGGCTAATGCACCACAACGCAAGGCTAGGCAATGCACGACAATGCAAGGAAAGCTTAAAGCAAAGGAAGGCACGGTCAGGCGAGATAAGGCTAAGGCACGACAACGCAAGGCTAGGCAATGCAGGGAAGGCAAGCAAAGAGTAACGGAAGGTAAGCAAGGCAAGGAAAAGCAAGGAAAGGCAAGTGTAACGGAAGGAACGGCACGGCAGGGGGAAACAAGGCTAAGGCACGGTAACCCAGGCTAGGCAATGCACGGCAAGGCAAGGATTGGGTAACGCATGGGAAAGCACGTTCAGGCGAGGCAAGGCTAAGGCACGACAACGCAAGGCTAGGCAATGCACGGAAGGCAAGCAAAGAGTAACGGAAGGTAAGGAAGGCAAGGGAAAGCAATGCAAGGCAAGGGTAACGGAAGGGACAGCACGGCTATGGGAAACAAGGCTAAGGCACGACAACGCAGGGCTAGGCAATGCACGGAACGCAAGCAAAGAGTAACGGAAGGTTAGCAAGGCAAGGAAAAGCAAGAAAGGTAAGGGTAACGGAAGGAACGGCACGGCAAGGGGAAACAAGCCTAAGGCACGACAACGCACGCTAGGCAATGCACGGCAAAGCAAGGAATGGGTAACGGAAGGGAAGGCACGGTCAGGCGAGGCAAGGCTAAGGCACGACAACGCAAGTCTAGGCAATGCACGGAAGGCAAGCAAAGAGTAACGGAAGGTTAGCAAGGCAAGGAAAAGCAAGAAAGGTAAGGGTAACGGAAGGAAAGGCACGGCAAGGGGAAACAAGGCTAAGGCACGGCAACGCAGGGTAGGCAATGCACGGCAAGGCAAGGAAAGGGTAACGCATGGGAAAGCACAGTCAGGCGAGGCAAGGCTAAGGCACGACAACGCAGTCTAGGCAATGTACGGCAAGGCAAGGAAAGGGTAACGCATGGGAAAGCACGGTCAGGCGAGGCAAGGCTAAGGCACGACAACGCAAGGCTAGGCAATGCACGGAAAGCAAGCAAAGAGTAACGGAACGCAAGGAAGGCAAGGGAAAGCAAGGGAAGGCAAGGGTAACGGAACCAACGGCACGACAAGGGGTAACAAGGCTAAGGCACGACAACACAGGGCTAGGCAATGAACGGCAAGGCAAGGAAAGGGTAACGCAAGGGAAGGCACGGTCAGGTGAGGCAAGGATAAGGCACGAAAATGCAAGGGTAGGCAATGCACGGCAAGGCAAGGAAAGAGTAACGGAAGGAAAGGAAGGCAAGGCAAAGCCAGGCAAGGCAAGTGTAACAAAAGGCAGGCCACGGCAAGGGGAAACAAGGCTAAGGCAAGACAACGCACGGCTAGGCAATGCACGGCAAGGCAAGGAAAGGGTAACGCATGAGAAAGCTCGGTCAGGCGAGGCAAGGCTAAGGCACGACAATGCAAGGCTAGGCAATGCACGGCAAGGCAAGGAAAGAGTAACGGAAGGAAAGGAAGGCAAGGAAGGCAAGGCAAAGCCAGGCAAGGCAAGTGTAACAAAAGGCACGCCACGGCAAGGGGAAACAAGGCTAAGGCAAGACAACGCACGGCTAGGCAATGCACGGCAAGGAAAGGAAAGGGTAACGCAAGGCAAGGCACGGTGAGGCTACGCAAGGCTAATGCACGGCAACGCAAGGCTAGGCAATGCACGACAATGCAAGGAAAGCTTAAAGCAAAAGAAGGCACGGTCCGGCGAGATAAGGCTAAGGCACGACAACGCAAGGCTAGGCAATGCAGGGAAGGGAACCAAAGAGTAACGGAAGGTAAGCAAGGCAAGGAAAAGCAAGGAAAGGCAAGTGTAACGGAAGGAACGGCACGGCAAGGGGAAACAAGGCTAAGGCACGGCAACCCATGCTAGGCAATGCACGGCAAGGCAAGGAAAGGGTAACGCATGGGAAAGCACGGTCAGGCGAGGCAAGCCTAAGGCATGACAACGCAAGGCTAGGCAATGCACGGAAAGCAAGCAAAGAGTGACGGAACGCAAGGAAGGCAATGGAAAGCAAGGGAAGGCAAGGGTAACGGAAGGAACGGCACGGCAAGGGGTAACAAAGCTAATGCACGACAACGCAAGGGTAGGCACTGCACGGCAAGGAAAGGAAAGAATAACGGAAAGAAAGGAAGGCAAGGCAAAGCCAGGCAAGGCAAGTGTAACAAAAGTCACGCAACGGCAAGGGGAAACAAGGCTAAGGCACGACAACGCACGCTAGGCAATGCACGGCAAGGCAAGGAAAGGGTAACGCAGGGGAAGGCACGGTCAGGTGAGGCAAGGAAAAGGCACGACAATGCAAGGCTAGGCAATGCACGGCAAGGAAAGGAAAGTGTAACGGAAGGAAAGGAAGGCAAGGCAAAGCCAGGCAAGGCAAGTGTAACAAAAGGCACGCCACGGCAAGGGGAAACAAGGCTAAGGCACGACAACGCACGGCTAGGCAATGCACGGCAAGGCAAGGAAAGGGTAACGCAAGGCAAGGCACGGTGAGGCTAGGCAAGGCTAATGCACGACAACGCAAGGCTAGGCAATGCACGACAATGCAAGGAAAGCTTAAAGCAAAGGAAGGCACGGTCAGGCGAGATAAGGCTAAGGCACGACAACGCAAGGCTAGGCAATGCAGGGAAGGGAAGCAAAGAGTAACGGAAGGTAAGCAAGGCAAGGAAAAGCAAGGAAAGGTAAGGGTAACGGTAGGAACGGCACGGCAAAGGGAAACAAGGCTAAGGCACGGCAACCCAGGCTAGGCAATGCACGGCAAGGCAAGGAATGGGTAACGCAAGGGAAAGCACATTCAGGCGAGGCAAGGCTAAGGCACGACAACGCAAGGCTACGCAATGCACGGAAGGCAAGCAAAGAGTAACGGAAGGTAAGGAAGGCAAGGGAAAGGAACGAAAGTCAAGTGTAACGGAAGGAACGGCACGGCAAGGGGAAACAAGGCTAAGGCACGACAACGCACTGCTAGGCAATGCACGGCAAGGCAAGCAAAGGGTAACGCAAGGCAAGGCACGGTGAGGCTAGGCAAGGCTAATTCACGAAAACGCAAGGCTAGGCAATGCACGGAATGCAAGCAAAGAGTAACGGAACGGAAGGAAGGCAAGGGAAAGCAAGGGAAGGCAAGGGTAACGGAAGGAACGGCACGGCAAGGGGTAACAAGGCTAAGGCTCGACAACGCAGGGCTAGGCAATGCACGGCAAGGCAAGGAAAGGGTAACGCAGGGGAAGGCACGGTCAGGTGAGGCAAGGATAAGGCACGACAATGCAAGGTTAGGCAATGCACGGCAAGGCAAGGAAAGAGCAACGGAAGGAAAGGAAGGCAAGGCAAAGCCAGGCAAGGCAAGTGTAACAAAAGGCACGCCACGGAAGGGGAAACAAGGCTAAGGCACGACAACGCACGGCTAGGCAATGCACGGCAAGGCAAGGAAAGGGTAACGAATGGGAAAGCACGGTCAGGCGAGGCAAGGCTAAGGCACGACAATGCAAGGCTAGGCAATGCACGGCAAGGCAAGGAAAGAGTAACGGAAGGAAAGGAAGGCAAGGAAGGCAAGGGAAAGCCAGGCAAGGCAAGTGTAACAAAAGGCACGCCACGGCAAGGGGAAACAAGGCTAAGGCAAGACAACGCACGGCTAGGCAATGCACGGCAAGGAAAGGAAAGGGTAACGCAAGGCAAGGCACGGTGAGGCTACGCAAGGCTAATGCACGGCAACGCAAGGCTAGGCAATGCACGACAATGCAAGGAAAGCTTAAAGCAAAGGAAGGCACGGTCCGGCGAGATAAGGCTAAGGCACGACAACGCAAGGCTAGGCAATGCAGGGAAGGGAACCAAAGAGTAACGGAAGGTAAGCAAGGCAAGGAAAAGCAAGGAAAGGCAAGTGTAACGGAAGGAACGGCACGGCAAGGGGAAACAAGGCTAAGGCACGGCAACCCAGGCTAGGCAATGCACGGCAAGGCAAGGAAAGGGTAACGCATGGGAAAGCACGGTCAGGCGAGGCAAGCCTAAGGCATGACAACGCAAGGCTAGGCAATGCACGGAAAGCAAGCAAAGAGTGACGGAACGCAAGGAAGGCAATGGAAAGCAAGGGAAGGCAAGGGTAACGGAAGGAACGGCACGGCAAGGGGTAACAAAGCTAATGCACGACAACGCAAGGGTAGGCACTGCACGGCAAGGAAAGGAAAGAATAACGGAAAGAAAGGAAGGCAAGGCAAAGCCAGGCAAGGCAAGTGTAACAAAAGTCACGCAACGGCAAGGGGAAACAAGGCTAAGGCACGACAACGCACGCTAGGCAATGCACGGCAAGGCAAGGAAAGGGTAACGCAGGGGAAGGCACGGTCAGGTGAGGCAAGGAAAAGGCACGACAATGCAAGGCTAGGCAATGCACGGCAAGGAAAGGAAAGTGTAACGGAAGGAAAGGAAGGCAAGGCAAAGCCAGGCAAGGCAAGTGTAACAAAAGGCACGCCACGGCAAGGGGAAACAAGGCTAAGGCACGACAACGCACGGCTAGGCAATGCACGGCAAGGCAAGGAAAGGGTAACGCAAGGCAAGGCTCGGTGAGGCTAGGCAAGGCTAATGCACGACAACGCAAGGCTAGGCAATGCACGACAATGCAAGGAAAGCTTAAAGCAAAGGAAGGCACGGTCAGGCGAGATAAGGCTAAGGCACGACAACGCAAGGCTAGGCAATGCAGGGAAGGGAAGCAAAGAGTAACGGAAGGTAAGCAAGGCAAGGAAAAGCAAGGAAAGGTAAGGGTAACGGTAGGAACGGCACGGCAAAGGGAAACAAGGCTAAGGCACGGCAACCCAGGCTAGGCAATGCACGGCAAGGCAAGGAATGGGTAACGCAAGGGAAAGCACATTCAGGCGAGGCAAGGCTAAGGCACGACAACGCAAGGCTAGGCAATGCACGGAAGGCAAGCAAAGAGTAACGGAAGGTAAGGAAGGCAAGGGAAAGGAACGAAAGTCAAGTGTAACGGAAGGAACGGCACGGCAAGGGGAAACAAGGCTAAGGCACGACTACGCACTGCTAGGCAATGCACGGCAAGGCAAGCAAAGGGTAACGCAAGGCAAGGCACGGTGAGGCTAGGCAAGGCTAATGCACGAAAACGCAAGGCTAGGCAATGCACGGAAAGCAAGCAAAGAGTAACGGAACGCAAGGAAGGCAAGGGAAAGCAAGGGAAGGCAAGGGTAACGGAAGGAACGGCACGGCAAGGGGTAACAAGGCTAAGGCTCGACAACGCAGGGCTAGGCAATGCACGGCAAGGCAAGGAAAGGGTAACGCAGGGGAAGGCACGGTCAGGTGAGGCAAGGATAAGGCACGACAATGCAAGGTTAGGCAATGCACGGCAAGGCAAGGAAAGAGTAACGGAAGGAAAGGAAGGCAAGGCAAAGCCAGGCAAGGCAAGTGTAACAAAAGGCACGCCACGGGAAGGGGAAACAAGGCTAAGGCACGACAACGCACGGCTAGGCAATGCACGGCAAGGCAAGGAAAGGGTAACGCATGGGAAAGCACGGTCAGGCGAGGCAAGGCTAAGGCACGACAACGCAAGGCTAGGCAATGCACGGAAGGCAAGCAAAGAGTAACGGAAGGTAAGGAAGGCAAGGGAAAGCAAAGAAAGGCAAGTGTAACGGAAGGAACGTCACGGCAAGGGGAAAGAACGCTAAGGCACGACAACGCTAGGCTAGGCAATGCACGGCAAGGCAAGGAAAGGGTAACGCAAGGGAAGGCACGGTAAGGCTAGGCAAGACTAATGCACGACAACGTAAGGCTAGGCAATGCACGGAAGGCAAGCAAAGAGTAACGGAACGCAAGGAAGGAAAGGGAAAGCAAGGGAAGGCAAGGGTAACGGAAGTAACGGCACGGCACGGGGTAACAAGGCTAAGGCACGACAACACACGGCTAGGAAATGCACGGCAAGGCAAGGAAAGGGCAACGCAAGGCAAGGCACGGTGAGGCTAGGCAAGGGTAATGCACGACAACGCAAGGCTAGGCAATGCACGACAATGCAAGGAAAGCTTAAAGCAAAGGAAGGCACGGTCAGGCGAGATAAGGCTAAGGCACGACAACGCAAGGCTAGGCAATGCAGGGAAGGGAAGCAAAAAGCAACGGAAGGTAAGCAAGGTAAGGAAAAGCAAGGGAAGGCAAGTGTAACGGAAGGAACGGCACGGCAAGGGGTAACAAGACTAAGGCACGACAACGCAGGGATAGGCAATGCACGGCAAGGCAAGGAAAGGGTAACGCAGGGGAAGGCACGGTCAGGTGAGGCAAGGATAAGGCACGACAATGCAAGGTTAGGCAATGCACGGCAAGGCAAGGAAAGAGTAACGGGAGGAAAGGAAGGCAAGGCAAAGCCAGGCAAGGCAAGTGTAACAAAAGGCATGCCACGGGAAGGGGAAACAAGGCTAAGGCACGACAACGCACGGCTAGGCAATGCACGGCAAGGCAAGGAAAGGGTAACGCATGGGAAAGCACGGTCAGGCGAGGCAAGGCTAAGGCACGACAACGCAAGGCTAGGCAATGCACGGAAGGCAAGCAAAGAGTAACGGAAGGTAAGGAAGGCAAGGGAAAGCAAAGAAATGCAAGTGTAACGGAAGGAACGTCACGGCAAGGGGAAAGAACGCTAAGGCACGACAACGCAAGGCTAGGCAATGCACGGCAAGGCAAGGAAAGGGTAACGCAAGGGAAGGCACGGTGAGTCTAGGCAAGGCTAATGCAGAACAACGCAAGGCTAGGCAATGCACGACAATGCAAGGAAAGCTTAAAGGAAAGGAAGGCACGGTCCGGCGACATAAGGCTAAGGCACGACAACGCAAGGCTAGGCAATGCACGGAAGTCAAGCAAAGTGTAACGGAAGGTAAGTAAGGCAAGGGAAAGCAAGGAAAGGCAATGGTAACGGAAGGAACGGCACGGCAAGGGGAAACAAGGCTAAGGCACGACAACGCACGCTGGGCAATGCACGGCAAGGCAAGGAAAGGGTAAAGCATGGGAAAGCACGGTCAGGCGAGGCAAGGCTAAGGCATGACAACGCAAGGCTAGGCAATGCACGGAAAGCAAGCAAAGAGTAACGGAACGCAAGGAAGGAAAGGGAAAGCAAGGGAAGGCAAGGGTAACGGAAGTAACGGCACGGCACTGGGTAACAAGGCTAAGGCACGACAACACACGGCTAGGAAATGCACGGCAAGGCAAGGAAAGGGTAACGCAAGGCAAGGCACGGTGAGGCTAGGCAAGGCTAATGCACGACAACGCAAGGCTAGCCAATGGACGACAATGCAAGGAAAGCTTAAAGCAAAGGAAGACACGGTTAGGCGAGATAAGGCTAAGGCACGACAACGCAAGGCTAGGCAATGCAGGGAAGGGAAGCAAAGAGTAACGGAAGGTAAGCAAGGCAAGGAAAAGCAAGGAAAGGCAAGTGTAACGGAAGGAACGGCACGGCAAGGGGAAACAAGGCTAAGCCACGGCAACGCAGGCTAGGCAATGCACGGCAAGGCAAGGAAAGGGTAAGGCATGGGAAAGCACGGTCAGGCGAGGCAAGGCTAAGGCACGACAACGCAAGGCTAGGCAATGCACGGAAGGCAAGCAAAGAGTAACGGAAGGTAAGGAAGGCAACGGAAAGCAAGGAAAGGCAAGTGTAACGGAAGGAACGCCACGGCAAGGGGAAACAAGGCTAAGGCACGACAACGCACGCTAGGCAATGCACGGCAAGGCAAGTAAAGGGTAACGCATGGGAAAGCACGGTCAGGCGAGGCAAGGCTAAGGCATGACAACGAAAGGCTAGGCCATGCACGGAAAGCAAGCAAACAGTAACGGAACGCAAGGAAGGCAAGGGAAAGCAAGGGAAGGCAAGTGTAACGGAAGGAACGGCACGGCAAGGGGTAACAAGGCTAAGGCACGACAACGCAGGGCTAGGCAATGCACGGCAAGGCAAGCAAAGGGTAACGCAAGTCAAGGCACGGTCAGGCGAGGCAAGGATAAGGCACAACAACGCAAGGCTAGGCAATGCACGACAATGCCAGGAAAGCTTAAAGCAAAGGAAGGCACGGTCAGGCGAGATAAGGCTAAGGCACGACAACGCAAGGCTAGGCAAGGCACAGAAGGCAAGCAAAGAGTAACGGAAGGTAAGGAAGGCCAGGGAAAGCAAGGAAAGGCAATGGTAACGGAAGGAACGGCAGGGCAAGGGGAAACAAGGCTAAGGCACGACAACGCACGGCTAGGCAATGCACGGCAAGGCAAGGAAAGGGTAACGAATGGGAAAGCACGGTCAGGCGAGGCAAGGCTAAGGCACCACAACGCAAGGCTAGGCAATGCACGGAAGGCAAGCAAAGAGTAACGGAAGGTAAGGAAGGCAAGGGAAAGCAAAGAAAGGCAAGTGTAACGGAAGGAACGTCACGGCAATGGGAAAGAACGCTAAGGCACGACAACGCTAGGCTAGGCAATGCACGGCAAGGCAAGGAAAGGGTAACGCAAGGGAAGGCACGGTAAGGCTAGGCAAGGCTAATGCACGACAACGTAAGGCTAGGCAATGCACGGAAGGCAAGCAAAGAGTAACGGAACGCAAGGAAGGAAAGGGAAAGCAAGGGAAGGCAAGGGTAACGGAAGTAACGGCACGGCACGGGGTAACAAGGCTAAGGCACGACAACACACGGCTAGGAAATGCACGGCAAGGCAAGGAAAGGGCAACGCAAGGCAAGGCACGGTGAGGCTAGGCAAGGGTAATGCACGACAACGCAAGGCTAGGCAATGCACGACAATGCAAGGAAAGCTTAAAGCAAAGGAAGGCACGGTCAGGCGAGATAAGGCTAAGGCACGACAACGCAAGGCTAGGCAATGCAGGGAAGGGAAGCAAAAAGCAACGGAAGGTAAGCAAGGTAAGGAAAAGCAAGGGAAGGCAAGTGTAACGGAAGGAACGGCACGGCAAGGGGTAACAAGGCTAAGGCACGACAACGCAGGGATAGGCAATGCACGGCAAGGCAAGGAAAGGGTAACGCAGGGGAAGGCACGGTCAGGTGAGGCAAGGATAAGGCACGACAATGCAAGGTTAGGCAATGCACGGCAAGGCAAGGAAAGAGTAACGGGAGGAAAGGAAGGCAAGGCAAAGCCAGGCAAGGCAAGTGTAACAAAAGGCATGCCACGGGAAGGGGAAACAAGGCTAAGGCACGACAACGCACGGCTAGGCAATGCACGGCAAGGCAAGGAAAGGGTAACGCATGGGAAAGCACGGTCAGGCGAGGCAAGTCTAAGGCACGACAACGCAAGGCTAGGCAATGCACGGAAGGCAAGCAAAGAGTAACGGAAGGTAAGGAAGGCAAGGGAAAGCAAAGAAATGCAAGTGTAACGGAAGGAACGTCACGGCAAGGGGAAAGAACGCTAAGGCACGACAACGCAAGGCTAGGAAATGCACGGCAAGGCAAGGAAAGGGTAACGCAAGGGAAGGCACGGTGAGGCTAGGCAAGGCTAATGCACGACAACGTAAGGCTAGGCAATGCACGGAAGGCAAGCAAAGAGTAACGAAAGGCAAGGCACGGACAGGCAAGGCAAGGCTAATGCACGACAACGCAAGGATAGGCACTGCACGGCAAGGAAAGGAAAGAATAACGGAAAGAAAGGAAGGCAAGGCAAAGCCAGGCAAGGGAAGTGTAACAAAAGGCACGCAACGGCAAGGGGAAACAAGGCTAAGGCACGACAACACACGGCTAGGAAATGCACGGCAAGGCAAGGAAAGGGTAACGCAAGGGAAGGCACGGTGAGTCTAGGCAAGGCTAATGCACAACAACGCAAGGCTAGGCAATGCACGACAATGCAAGGAAAGCTTAAAGGAAAGGAAGGCACGGTCCGGCGACATAAGGCTAAGGCACGACAACGCAAGGCTAGGCAATGCACGGAAGGCAAGCAAAGTGTAACGGAAGGTAAGTAAGGCAAGGGAAAGCAAGGAAAGGCAATGGTAACGGAAGTAACGGCACGGCAAGGGGAAACAAGGCTAAGGCACGACAACGCACGCTGGGCAATGCACGGCAAGGCAAGGAAAGGGTAACGCATGGGAAAGCACGGTCAGGCGAGGCAAGGCTAAGGCATGAAAACGCAAGGCTAGGCAATGCACGGAAAGCAAGCAAACAGTAACGGAACGCAAGGAAGGCAAGGGAAAGCAAGGGAAGGCAAGGGTAACGGAAGGAACGGCACGGCAAGGGGTAACAAGGCTAAGGCACGACAACGCAGGGCTAGGCAATGCACGGCAAGGCAAGCAAAGGGTAACGCAAGTCAAGGCACGGTCAGGCGAGGCAAGGATAAGGCACAACAACGCAAGGCTAGGCAATGCACGACAATGCCAGGAAAGCTTAAAGCAAAGGAAGGCACGGTCAGGCGAGATAAGGCTAAGGCACGACAACGCAAGGCTAGGCAAGGCACAGAAGGCAAGCAAAGAGTAACGGAAGGTAAGGAAGGCAAGGGAAAGCAAGGAAAGGCAATGGTAACGGAAGGAACGGCAGGGCAAGGGGAAACAAGGCTAAGGCACGACAACGCACGCTAGGCAATGCACGGAAGGCAAGCAAAGGGTAACGCAAGTCAAGGCACGGTGAGGCTAGGCAAGGCTAATGCACGAAAACGCAAAGCTAAGCAATGCACGGAAAGCAAACAAAGAGTAACGGAACGCAAGGAAGGCAAGGGAAAGCAAGGGAAGGGAAGGGTAACGGAAGGAACGGCACGGCAAGGGGTAACAAGGCTAAGGCACGACAACGCAGGGCTAGGCAATGCACGGCAAGGCAAGGAAAGGGTAACGAAGGGGAAGGCACGGTCAGGTGAGGCAAGGATAAGGAACGACAATGCAAGGTTAGGCAATGCACGGCAAGGCAAGGAAAGAGTAACGGAAGGAAATGAAGGCAAGGCAAAGCCAGGCAAGGCAAGTGTAACAAAAGGCACGCCACGGGAAGGGGAAACAAGGCTAAGGCACGACAACGCACGGCTAGGCAATGCACGGCAAGGCAAGGAAAGGGTAACGGAAGGTAAGGAAGGCAAGGGAAAGCAAAGAAAGGCAAGTGTAACGGAAGGAACGTCACGGCAAAGGGAAAGAACGCTAAGGCACGACAACGCAAGGCTAGGCAATGCACGGCAAGGCAAGGAAAGGGTAACGCAAGGGAAGGCACGGTGAATCTAGGCAAGGCTAATGCACGACAACGTAAGGCTAGGCAATGCACGGAAGGCAAGCAAAGAGTAACGAAAGACAAGGCACGGACAGGCAAGGCAAGGCTAATGCACGACAACGCAAGGGTAGGCACTGCACGGCAAGGCAAGGAAAGGGTAACGCAAGGCAAGGCAGGGTGAGTCTAGGCAAGGCTAATGCACGACAACGCAAGGCTAGGCAATGCACGACAATGCAAGGAAAGCTTAAAGCAAAGGAAGGCACGGTCCGGCGACATAAGGCTAAGGCACGACAACGCAAGGCTAGGCAATGCACGGAAGGCACGCAAAGTGTAACGGAACGCAAGGAAGGCAAGGGAAAGCAAGGGAAGGCAAGGGTAACGGAAGGAACGGCAGTGCAAGGGGTAACAAGGCTAAGGCACGACAACGCACGGCTAGGCAATGCACGGCAAGGCAAGGAAAGGGTAACGCATGGGAAAGCACGGTCAGGCGAGGCAAGGCTAAGGCACGACAACGCAAGGCTAGGCAATGCACGGAAGGCAAGCAAAGAGTGACGGAAGGTAAGGAAGGCAAGGGAAAGCAAGGCAAGGCAAGGGTAACGGAAGGAACAGCACAGCTATGGGAAACAAGGCTAAGGCACGACAACGCAGGGCTAGGCAATGCACGGCAAGGCAAGGAAAGGGGAACGGAAGGGAAGGCACGGTCAGGTGAGGCAAGGGTAATGCACGACAACGCAAGGCTAGGCAGTGCACGGCAAGGCAAGGAAAGAGTAACGGAAGTAAAGGAAGGCAAGGCAAACCCAGGCAAGGCAAGTGTAACAAAAGTCACGGCACGGCAAGTGTAAACAAGGCTAAGGCACGACTACGCACGGCTAGGCAATGCACGGCAAGGCATGGAAAGGGGAACGCAAGGCAAGGCACGGTCAGGCGAGGTAAGGATAAGACACGACAACGCAAGGCTAGGCAATGCAGGGAAGGCAAGCAAGGAGTAACGGAAGGTAAGGAAGCAAGGGAAAGCAAGGCAAGGCAAGGGTAACGGAAGTAACCGCACGTCAAGGGGAAACAAGGCTAAGGCACGACAACGCACGCTAGGCAATGCACGGCAAAGCAAGGAAAGGGTAACGCAAGGGAAGGCACGGTCAGGCGAGGCAAGGCTAAGGCACGACAACGCAAGTCTAGGCAATGCACGGAAGGCAAGGAAAGAGTAACGGAAGGTTAGCAAGGCAAGGAAAAGCAAGAAAGGTAAGGGTAACGGAAGGAACGGCACGGCAAGGTGAAAAAGGGCTAAGGCACGGCAACGCAGGATAGGCAATGCACGGCAAGGCAAGGAAAGGGTAACGCATGGGAAAGCACAGTCAGGCGAGGCAAGGCTAAGGCACGACAACGCAGGCTAGGCAATGCACGGCAAGGCAAGGAAAGGGTAACGCATGGGAAAGCACGGTCAGGCGAGGCAAGGCTAAGGCACGACAACGCAAGGCTAGGCAATGCACGGAAAGGAAGCAAAGAGTAACGGAACGCAAGGAAGGCAAGGGAAAGCAAGGGAAGGCAAGGGTAACGGAAGGAACGGCACGGCAAGGGGTAACAAGGCTAAGGCACGACAACGCAGGGCTAGGCAATGAACGGCAAGGCAAGGAAAGGGTAACGCAAGGGAAGGCACGGTCAGGTGAGGCAAGGATAAGGCACGAAAATGCAAGGCTAGGCAATGCACGGCAAGGCAAGGAAAGAGTAACGGAAGGAAAGGAAGGCAAGGCAAAGCCAGGCAAGGCAAGTGTAACAAAAGGCACGCCACGGCAAGGGGAAACAAGGCTAAGGCACGACAACGCACGGCTAGGCAATGCACGGCAAGGCAAAGAAAGGGTAACCCAAGGCAAGGCACGGTGAGGCTAGGCAAGGCTAATGCACCACAACGCAAGGCTAGGCAATGTACGACAATGCAAGGAAAGCTTAAAGAAAAGGAAGGCACGGTCAGGCGAGATAAGGCTAAGGCACGACAACGCAAGGCTAGGCAATGCACGGAAGGCACGCAAAGTGTAACGGAACGCAAGGAAGGCAAGGGAAAGCAAGGGAAGGCAAGGGTAACGGAAGGAACGGCAGTGCAAGGGGTAACAAGGCTAAGGCACGACAACGCACGGCTAGGCAATGCACGGCAAGGCAAGGAAAGGGTAACGCATGGGAAAGCACGGTCAGGCGAGGCAAGGCTAAGGCACGACAACGCAAGGCTAGGCAATGCACGGAAGGCAAGCAAAGAGTGACGGAAGGTAAGGAAGGCAAGGGAAAGCAAGGCAAGGCAAGGGTAACGGAAGGAACAGCACAGCTATGGGAAACAAGGCTAAGGCACGACAACGCAGGGCTAGGCAATGCACGGCAAGGCAAGGAAAGGGGAACGGAAGGGAAGGCACGGTCAGGTGAGGCAAGGGTAATGCACGACAACGCAAGGCTAGGCAGTGCACGGCAAGGCAAGGAAAGAGTAACGGAAGTAAAGGAAGGCAAGGCAAACCCAGGCAAGGCAAGTGTAACAAAAGTCACGGCACGGCAAGTGTAAACAAGGCTAAGGCACGACTACGCACGGCTAGGCAATGCACGGCAAGGCATGGAAAGGGGAACGCAAGGCAAGGCACGGTCAGGCGAGGTAAGGATAAGACACGACAACGCAAGGCTAGGCAATGCAGGGAAGGCAAGCAAGGAGTAACGGAAGGTAAGGAAGCAAGGGAAAGCAAGGCAAGGCAAGGGTAACGGAAGTAACCGCACGTCAAGGGGAAACAAGGCTAAGGCACGACAACGCACGCTAGGCAATGCACGGCAAAGCAAGGAAAGGGTAACGCAAGGGAAGGCACGGTCAGGCGAGGCAAGGCTAAGGCACGACAACGCAAGTCTAGGCAATGCACGGAAGGCAAGGAAAGAGTAACGGAAGGTTAGCAAGGCAAGGAAAAGCAAGAAAGGTAAGGGTAACGGAAGGAACGGCACGGCAAGGTGAAAAAGGGCTAAGGCACGGCAACGCAGGATAGGCAATGCACGGCAAGGCAAGGAAAGGGTAACGCATGGGAAAGCACAGTCAGGCGAGGCAAGGCTAAGGCACGACAACGCAGGCTAGGCAATGCACGGCAAGGCAAGGAAAGGGTAACGCATGGGAAAGCACGGTCAGGCGAGGCAAGGCTAAGGCACGACAACGCAAGGCTAGGCAATGCACGGAAAGGAAGCAAAGAGTAACGGAACGCAAGGAAGGCAAGGGAAAGCAAGGGAAGGCAAGGGTAACGGAAGGAACGGCACGGCAAGGGGTAACAAGGCTAAGGCACGACAACGCAGGGCTAGGCAATGAACGGCAAGGCAAGGAAAGGGTAACGCAAGGGAAGGCACGGTCAGGTGAGGCAAGGATAAGGCACGAAAATGCAAGGCTAGGCAATGCACGGCAAGGCAAGGAAAGAGTAACGGAAGGAAAGGAAGGCAAGGCAAAGCCAGGCAAGGCAAGTGTAACAAAAGGCACGCCACGGCAAGGGGAAACAAGGCTAAGGCACGACAACGCACGGCTAGGCAATGCACGGCAAGGCAAAGAAAGGGTAACCCAAGGCAAGGCACGGTGAGGCTAGGCAAGGCTAATGCACCACAACGCAAGGCTAGGCAATGTACGACAATGCAAGGAAAGCTTAAAGAAAAGGAAGGCACGGTCAGGCGAGATAAGGCTAAGGCACGACAACGCAAGGCTAGGCAATGCACGGAAGGCACGCAAAGTGTAACGGAACGCAAGGAAGGCAAGGGAAAGCAAGGGAAGGCAAGGGTAACGGAAGGAACGGCAGTGCAAGGGGTAACAAGGCTAAGGCACGACAACGCACGGCTAGGCAATGCACGGCAAGGCAAGGAAAGGGTAACGCATGGGAAAGCACGGTCAGGCGAGGCAAGGCTAAGGCACGACAACGCAAGGCTAGGCAATGCACGGAAGGCAAGCAAAGAGTAACGGAAGGTAAGGAAGGCAAGGGAAAGCAAGGCAAGGCAAGGGTAACGGAAGGAACAGCACGGCTATGGGAAACAAGGCTAAGGCACGACAACGCAGGGCTAGGCAATGCACGGCAAGGCAAGGAAAGGGGAACGGAAGGGAAGGCACGGTCAGGTGAGGCAAGGGTAATGCACGACAACGCAAGGCTAGGCAGTGCACGGCAAGGCAAGGAAAGAGTAACAGAAGTAAAGGAAGGCAAGGCAAACCCAGGCAAGGCAAGTGTAACAAAAGTCACGGCACGGCAAGTGTAAACAAGGCTAAGGCACGACAACGCACGCTAGGCAATGCACGGCAAAGCAAGGAAAGGGTAACGCAAGGGAAGTCACGGTCAGGCGAGGCAAGGCTAAGGCACGACAACGCAAGGCTAGGCAATGCACGGAAGGCAAGCAAAGAGTAACGGAAGGTAAGGAAGGCAAGGGAAAGCAAAGAAAGGCAAGTGTAACGGAAGGAACGTCACGGCAAGGGGAAAGAACGCTAAGGCACGACAACGCTAGGCTAGGCAATGCACGGCAAGGCAAGGAAAGGGTAACGCAAGGGAAGGCACGGTAAGGCTAGGCAAGACTAATGCACGACAACGTAAGGCTAGGCAATGCACGGAAGGCAAGCAAAGAGTAACGGAACGCAAGGAAGGAAAGGGAAAGCAAGGGAAGGCAAGGGTAACGGAAGTAACGGCACGGCACGGGGTAACAAGGCTAAGGCACGACAACACACGGCTAGGAAATGCACGGCAAGGCAAGGAAAGGGCAACGCAAGGCAAGGCACGGTGAGGCTAGGCAAGGGTAATGCACGACAACGCAAGGCTAGGCAATGCACGACAATGCAAGGAAAGCTTAAAGCAAAGGAAGGCACGGTCAGGCGAGATAAGGCTAAGGCACGACAACGCAAGGCTAGGCAATGCAGGGAAGGGAAGCAAAAAGCAACGGAAGGTAAGCAAGGTAAGGAAAAGCAAGGGAAGGCAAGTGTAACGGAAGGAACGGCACGGCAAGGGGTAACAAGACTAAGGCACGACAACGCAGGGATAGGCAATGCACGGCAAGGCAAGGAAAGGGTAACGCAGGGGAAGGCACGGTCAGGTGAGGCAAGGATAAGGCACGACAATGCAAGGTTAGGCAATGCACGGCAAGGCAAGGAAAGAGTAACGGGAGGAAAGGAAGGCAAGGCAAAGCCAGGCAAGGCAAGTGTAACAAAAGGCATGCCACGGGAAGGGGAAACAAGGCTAAGGCACGACAACGCACGGCTAGGCAATGCACGGCAAGGCAAGGAAAGGGTAACGCATGGGAAAGCACGGTCAGGCGAGGCAAGGCTAAGGCACGACAACGCAAGGCTAGGCAATGCACGGAAGGCAAGCAAAGAGTAACGGAAGGTAAGGAAGGCAAGGGAAAGCAAAGAAATGCAAGTGTAACGGAAGGAACGTCACGGCAAGGGGAAAGAACGCTAAGGCACGACAACGCAAGGCTAGGCAATGCACGGCAAGGCAAGGAAAGGGTAACGCAAGGGAAGGCACGGTGAGTCTAGGCAAGGCTAATGCAGAACAACGCAAGGCTAGGCAATGCACGACAATGCAAGGAAAGCTTAATGGAAAGGAAGGCACGGTCCGGCGACATAAGGCTAAGGCACGACAACGCAAGGCTAGGCAATGCACGGAAGTCAAGCAAAGTGTAACGGAAGGTAAGTAAGGCAAGGGAAAGCAAGGAAAGGCAATGGTAACGGAAGGAACGGCACGGCAAGGGGAAACAAGGCTAAGGCACGACAACGCACGCTGGGCAATGCACGGCAAGGCAAGGAAAGGGTAAAGCATGGGAAAGCACGGTCAGGCGAGGCAAGGCTAAGGCATGACAACGCAAGGCTAGGCAATGCACGGAAAGCAAGCAAAGAGTAACGGAACGCAAGGAAGGAAAGGGAAAGCAAGGGAAGGCAAGGGTAACGGAAGTAACGGCACGGCACTGGGTAACAAGGCTAAGGCACGACAACACACGGCTAGGAAATGCACGGCAAGGCAAGGAAAGGGTAACGCAAGGCAAGGCACGGTGAGGCTAGGCAAGGCTAATGCACGACAACGCAAGGCTAGCCAATGGACGACAATGCAAGGAAAGCTTAAAGCAAAGGAAGACACGGTTAGGCGAGATAAGGCTAAGGCACGACAACGCAAGGCTAGGCAATGCAGGGAAGGGAAGCAAAGAGTAACGGAAGGTAAGCAAGGCAAGGAAAAGCAAGGAAAGGCAAGTGTAACGGAAGGAACGGCACGGCAAGGGGAAACAAGGCTAAGCCACGGCAACGCAGGCTAGGCAATGCACGGCAAGGCAAGGAAAGGGTAAGGCATGGGAAAGCACGGTCAGGCGAGGCAAGGCTAAGGCACGACAACGCAAGGCTAGGCAATGCACGGAAGGCAAGCAAAGAGTAACGGAAGGTAAGGAAGGCAACGGAAAGCAAGGAAAGGCAAGTGTAACGGAAGGAACGCCACGGCAAGGGGAAACAAGGCTAAGGCACGACAACGCACGCTAGGCAATGCACGGCAAGGCAAGTAAAGGGTAACGCATGGGAAAGCACGGTCAGGCGAGGCAAGGCTAAGGCATGACAACGAAAGGCTAGGCCATGCACGGAAAGCAAGCAAACAGTAACGGAACGCAAGGAAGGCAAGGGAAAGCAAGGGAAGGCAAGTGTAACGGAAGGAACGGCACGGCAAGGGGTAACAAGGCTAAGGCACGACAACGCAGGGCTAGGCAATGCACGGCAAGGCAAGCAAAGGGTAACGCAAGTCAAGGCACGGTCAGGCGAGGCAAGGATAAGGCACAACAACGCAAGGCTAGGCAATGCACGACAATGCCAGGAAAGCTTAAAGCAAAGGAAGGCACGGTCAGGCGAGATAAGGCTAAGGCACGACAACGCAAGGCTAGGCAAGGCACAGAAGGCAAGCAAAGAGTAACGGAAGGTAAGGAAGGCCAGGGAAAGCAAGGAAAGGCAATGGTAACGGAAGGAACGGCAGGGCAAGGGGAAACAAGGCTAAGGCACGACAACGCACGGCTAGGCAATGCACGGCAAGGCAAGGAAAGGGTAACGAATGGGAAAGCACGGTCAGGCGAGGCAAGGCTAAGGCACCACAACGCAAGGCTAGGCAATGCACGGAAGGCAAGCAAAGAGTAACGGAAGGTAAGGAAGGCAAGGGAAAGCAAAGAAAGGCAAGTGTAACGGAAGGAACGTCACGGCAATGGGAAAGAACGCTAAGGCACGACAACGCTAGGCTAGGCAATGCACGGCAAGGCAAGGAAAGGGTAACGCAAGGGAAGGCACGGTAAGGCTAGGCAAGGCTAATGCACGACAACGTAAGGCTAGGCAATGCACGGAAGGCAAGCAAAGAGTAACGGAACGCAAGGAAGGAAAGGGAAAGCAAGGGAAGGCAAGGGTAACGGAAGTAACGGCACGGCACGGGGTAACAAGGCTAAGGCACGACAACACACGGCTAGGAAATGCACGGCAAGGCAAGGAAAGGGCAACGCAAGGCAAGGCACGGTGAGGCTAGGCAAGGGTAATGCACGACAACGCAAGGCTAGGCAATGCACGACAATGCAAGGAAAGCTTAAAGCAAAGGAAGGCACGGTCAGGCGAGATAAGGCTAAGGCACGACAACGCAAGGCTAGGCAATGCAGGGAAGGGAAGCAAAAAGCAACGGAAGGTAAGCAAGGTAAGGAAAAGCAAGGGAAGGCAAGTGTAACGGAAGGAACGGCACGGCAAGGGGTAACAAGGCTAAGGCACGACAACGCAGGGATAGGCAATGCACGGCAAGGCAAGGAAAGGGTAACGCAGGGGAAGGCACGGTCAGGTGAGGCAAGGATAAGGCACGACAATGCAAGGTTAGGCAATGCACGGCAAGGCAAGGAAAGAGTAACGGGAGGAAAGGAAGGCAAGGCAAAGCCAGGCAAGGCAAGTGTAACAAAAGGCATGCCACGGGAAGGGGAAACAAGGCTAAGGCACGACAACGCACGGCTAGGCAATGCACGGCAAGGCAAGGAAAGGGTAACGCATGGGAAAGCACGGTCAGGCGAGGCAAGTCTAAGGCACGACAACGCAAGGCTAGGCAATGCACGGAAGGCAAGCAAAGAGTAACGGAAGGTAAGGAAGGCAAGGGAAAGCAAAGAAATGCAAGTGTAACGGAAGGAACGTCACGGCAAGGGGAAAGAACGCTAAGGCACGACAACGCAAGGCTAGGAAATGCACGGCAAGGCAAGGAAAGGGTAACGCAAGGGAAGGCACGGTGAGGCTAGGCAAGGCTAATGCACGACAACGTAAGGCTAGGCAATGCACGGAAGGCAAGCAAAGAGTAACGAAAGGCAAGGCACGGACAGGCAAGGCAAGGCTAATGCACGACAACGCAAGGATAGGCACTGCACGGCAAGGAAAGGAAAGAATAACGGAAAGAAAGGAAGGCAAGGCAAAGCCAGGCAAGGGAAGTGTAACAAAAGGCACGCAACGGCAAGGGGAAACAAGGCTAAGGCACGACAACACACGGCTAGGAAATGCACGGCAAGGCAAGGAAAGGGTAACGCAAGGGAAGGCACGGTGAGTCTAGGCAAGGCTAATGCACAACAACGCAAGGCTAGGCAATGCACGACAATGCAAGGAAAGCTTAAAGGAAAGGAAGGCACGGTCCGGCGACATAAGGCTAAGGCACGACAACGCAAGGCTAGGCAATGCACGGAAGGCAAGCAAAGTGTAACGGAAGGTAAGTAAGGCAAGGGAAAGCAAGGAAAGGCAATGGTAACGGAAGTAACGGCACGGCAAGGGGAAACAAGGCTAAGGCACGACAACGCACGCTGGGCAATGCACGGCAAGGCAAGGAAAGGGTAACGCATGGGAAAGCACGGTCAGGCGAGGCAAGGCTAAGGCATGAAAACGCAAGGCTAGGCAATGCACGGAAAGCAAGCAAACAGTAACGGAACGCAAGGAAGGCAAGGGAAAGCAAGGGAAGGCAAGGGTAACGGAAGGAACGGCACGGCAAGGGGTAACAAGGCTAAGGCACGACAACGCAGGGCTAGGCAATGCACGGCAAGGCAAGCAAAGGGTAACGCAAGTCAAGGCACGGTCAGGCGAGGCAAGGATAAGGCACAACAACGCAAGGCTAGGCAATGCACGACAATGCCAGGAAAGCTTAAAGCAAAGGAAGGCACGGTCAGGCGAGATAAGGCTAAGGCACGACAACGCAAGGCTAGGCAAGGCACAGAAGGCAAGCAAAGAGTAACGGAAGGTAAGGAAGGCAAGGGAAAGCAAGGAAAGGCAATGGTAACGGAAGGAACGGCAGGGCAAGGGGAAACAAGGCTAAGGCACGACAACGCACGCTAGGCAATGCACGGAAGGCAAGCAAAGGGTAACGCAAGTCAAGGCACGGTGAGGCTAGGCAAGGCTAATGCACGAAAACGCAAAGCTAAGCAATGCACGGAAAGCAAACAAAGAGTAACGGAACGCAAGGAAGGCAAGGGAAAGCAAGGGAAGGGAAGGGTAACGGAAGGAACGGCACGGCAAGGGGTAACAAGGCTAAGGCACGACAACGCAGGGCTAGGCAATGCACGGCAAGGCAAGGAAAGGGTAACGAAGGGGAAGGCACGGTCAGGTGAGGCAAGGATAAGGAACGACAATGCAAGGTTAGGCAATGCACGGCAAGGCAAGGAAAGAGTAACGGAAGGAAATGAAGGCAAGGCAAAGCCAGGCAAGGCAAGTGTAACAAAAGGCACGCCACGGGAAGGGGAAACAAGGCTAAGGCACGACAACGCACGGCTAGGCAATGCACGGCAAGGCAAGGAAAGGGTAACGGAAGGTAAGGAAGGCAAGGGAAAGCAAAGAAAGGCAAGTGTAACGGAAGGAACGTCACGGCAAAGGGAAAGAACGCTAAGGCACGACAACGCAAGGCTAGGCAATGCACGGCAAGGCAAGGAAAGGGTAACGCAAGGGAAGGCACGGTGAATCTAGGCAAGGCTAATGCACGACAACGTAAGGCTAGGCAATGCACGGAAGGCAAGCAAAGAGTAACGAAAGACAAGGCACGGACAGGCAAGGCAAGGCTAATGCACGACAACGCAAGGGTAGGCACTGCACGGCAAGGCAAGGAAAGGGTAACGCAAGGCAAGGCAGGGTGAGTCTAGGCAAGGCTAATGCACGACAACGCAAGGCTAGGCAATGCACGACAATGCAAGGAAAGCTTAAAGCAAAGGAAGGCACGGTCCGGCGACATAAGGCTAAGGCACGACAACGCAAGGCTAGGCAATGCACGGAAGGCACGCAAAGTGTAACGGAACGCAAGGAAGGCAAGGGAAAGCAAGGGAAGGCAAGGGTAACGGAAGGAACGGCAGTGCAAGGGGTAACAAGGCTAAGGCACGACAACGCACGGCTAGGCAATGCACGGCAAGGCAAGGAAAGGGTAACGCATGGGAAAGCACGGTCAGGCGAGGCAAGGCTAAGGCACGACAACGCAAGGCTAGGCAATGCACGGAAGGCAAGCAAAGAGTGACGGAAGGTAAGGAAGGCAAGGGAAAGCAAGGCAAGGCAAGGGTAACGGAAGGAACAGCACAGCTATGGGAAACAAGGCTAAGGCACGACAACGCAGGGCTAGGCAATGCACGGCAAGGCAAGGAAAGGGGAACGGAAGGGAAGGCACGGTCAGGTGAGGCAAGGGTAATGCACGACAACGCAAGGCTAGGCAGTGCACGGCAAGGCAAGGAAAGAGTAACGGAAGTAAAGGAAGGCAAGGCAAACCCAGGCAAGGCAAGTGTAACAAAAGTCACGGCACGGCAAGTGTAAACAAGGCTAAGGCACGACTACGCACGGCTAGGCAATGCACGGCAAGGCATGGAAAGGGGAACGCAAGGCAAGGCACGGTCAGGCGAGGTAAGGATAAGACACGACAACGCAAGGCTAGGCAATGCAGGGAAGGCAAGCAAGGAGTAACGGAAGGTAAGGAAGCAAGGGAAAGCAAGGCAAGGCAAGGGTAACGGAAGTAACCGCACGTCAAGGGGAAACAAGGCTAAGGCACGACAACGCACGCTAGGCAATGCACGGCAAAGCAAGGAAAGGGTAACGCAAGGGAAGGCACGGTCAGGCGAGGCAAGGCTAAGGCACGACAACGCAAGTCTAGGCAATGCACGGAAGGCAAGGAAAGAGTAACGGAAGGTTAGCAAGGCAAGGAAAAGCAAGAAAGGTAAGGGTAACGGAAGGAACGGCACGGCAAGGTGAAAAAGGGCTAAGGCACGGCAACGCAGGATAGGCAATGCACGGCAAGGCAAGGAAAGGGTAACGCATGGGAAAGCACAGTCAGGCGAGGCAAGGCTAAGGCACGACAACGCAGGCTAGGCAATGCACGGCAAGGCAAGGAAAGGGTAACGCATGGGAAAGCACGGTCAGGCGAGGCAAGGCTAAGGCACGACAACGCAAGGCTAGGCAATGCACGGAAAGGAAGCAAAGAGTAACGGAACGCAAGGAAGGCAAGGGAAAGCAAGGGAAGGCAAGGGTAACGGAAGGAACGGCACGGCAAGGGGTAACAAGGCTAAGGCACGACAACGCAGGGCTAGGCAATGAACGGCAAGGCAAGGAAAGGGTAACGCAAGGGAAGGCACGGTCAGGTGAGGCAAGGATAAGGCACGAAAATGCAAGGCTAGGCAATGCACGGCAAGGCAAGGAAAGAGTAACGGAAGGAAAGGAAGGCAAGGCAAAGCCAGGCAAGGCAAGTGTAACAAAAGGCACGCCACGGCAAGGGGAAACAAGGCTAAGGCACGACAACGCACGGCTAGGCAATGCACGGCAAGGCAAAGAAAGGGTAACCCAAGGCAAGGCACGGTGAGGCTAGGCAAGGCTAATGCACCACAACGCAAGGCTAGGCAATGTACGACAATGCAAGGAAAGCTTAAAGAAAAGGAAGGCACGGTCAGGCGAGATAAGGCTAAGGCACGACAACGCAAGGCTAGGCAATGCACGGAAGGCACGCAAAGTGTAACGGAACGCAAGGAAGGCAAGGGAAAGCAAGGGAAGGCAAGGGTAACGGAAGGAACGGCAGTGCAAGGGGTAACAAGGCTAAGGCACGACAACGCACGGCTAGGCAATGCACGGCAAGGCAAGGAAAGGGTAACGCATGGGAAAGCACGGTCAGGCGAGGCAAGGCTAAGGCACGACAACGCAAGGCTAGGCAATGCACGGAAGGCAAGCAAAGAGTGACGGAAGGTAAGGAAGGCAAGGGAAAGCAAGGCAAGGCAAGGGTAACGGAAGGAACAGCACAGCTATGGGAAACAAGGCTAAGGCACGACAACGCAGGGCTAGGCAATGCACGGCAAGGCAAGGAAAGGGGAACGGAAGGGAAGGCACGGTCAGGTGAGGCAAGGGTAATGCACGACAACGCAAGGCTAGGCAGTGCACGGCAAGGCAAGGAAAGAGTAACGGAAGTAAAGGAAGGCAAGGCAAACCCAGGCAAGGCAAGTGTAACAAAAGTCACGGCACGGCAAGTGTAAACAAGGCTAAGGCACGACTACGCACGGCTAGGCAATGCACGGCAAGGCATGGAAAGGGGAACGCAAGGCAAGGCACGGTCAGGCGAGGTAAGGATAAGACACGACAACGCAAGGCTAGGCAATGCAGGGAAGGCAAGCAAGGAGTAACGGAAGGTAAGGAAGCAAGGGAAAGCAAGGCAAGGCAAGGGTAACGGAAGTAACCGCACGTCAAGGGGAAACAAGGCTAAGGCACGACAACGCACGCTAGGCAATGCACGGCAAAGCAAGGAAAGGGTAACGCAAGGGAAGGCACGGTCAGGCGAGGCAAGGCTAAGGCACGACAACGCAAGTCTAGGCAATGCACGGAAGGCAAGGAAAGAGTAACGGAAGGTTAGCAAGGCAAGGAAAAGCAAGAAAGGTAAGGGTAACGGAAGGAACGGCACGGCAAGGTGAAAAAGGGCTAAGGCACGGCAACGCAGGATAGGCAATGCACGGCAAGGCAAGGAAAGGGTAACGCATGGGAAAGCACAGTCAGGCGAGGCAAGGCTAAGGCACGACAACGCAGGCTAGGCAATGCACGGCAAGGCAAGGAAAGGGTAACGCATGGGAAAGCACGGTCAGGCGAGGCAAGGCTAAGGCACGACAACGCAAGGCTAGGCAATGCACGGAAAGGAAGCAAAGAGTAACGGAACGCAAGGAAGGCAAGGGAAAGCAAGGGAAGGCAAGGGTAACGGAAGGAACGGCACGGCAAGGGGTAACAAGGCTAAGGCACGACAACGCAGGGCTAGTCAATGAACGGCAAGGCAAGGAAAGGGTAACGCAAGGGAAGGCACGGTCAGGTGAGGCAAGGATAAGGCACGAAAATGCAAGGCTAGGCAATGCACGGCAAGGCAAGGAAAGAGTAACGGAAGGAAAGGAAGGCAAGGCAAAGCCAGGCAAGGCAAGTGTAACAAAAGGCACGCCACGGCAAGGGGAAACAAGGCTAAGGCACGACAACGCACGGCTAGGCAATGCACGGCAAGGCAAAGAAAGGGTAACCCAAGGCAAGGCACGGTGAGGCTAGGCAAGGCTAATGCACCACAACGCAAGGCTAGGCAATGTACGACAATGCAAGGAAAGCTTAAAGAAAAGGAAGGCACGGTCAGGCGAGATAAGGCTAAGGCACGACAACGCAAGGCTAGGCAATGCAGGGAAGGCAAGCAAAGAGTAACGGAAGGTAAATAAGGCAAGGGAAATGAAGGAAAGGCAATGGTAACGGAAGGAACGGCAAGGCAAGGGGAAACAAGGCTAAGGCACGACAACGCACGCTAGGCAATGCACGGCAAGGCAAGGAAAGGTTAACGCAGGTGAAGGCACGGTCAGGTGAGGCAAGGATAAGGCATGACAATGCAAGGCTAGGCAATGCACGGCAAGGCAATGAAAGAGTAACGGAAGGAAAGGAAGGCAAGGCAAAGCCAGGCAAGGCAAGTGTAAAAAAAGGCACGCCACGGGAAGGGGAAACAAGGCTAAGGCAAGACAACGCACGGCTAGGCAATGCACGGCAAGGCAAGGAAAGGGTAACGCAAGGCAAGGCACGGTGAGGCTACGCAAGGCTAATGCACGGCAACGCAAGGCTAGGCAATGCACGACAATGCAAGGAAAGCTTAAAGGAAAGGAAGGCACGGTCCGGCGAGATAAGGTTAAGGCACGACAACGCAAGGCTAGGCAATGCAGGGAAGGGAAGCAAAGAGTAACGGAAGGTAAGCAAGGCAAGGAAAAGCAAGGAAAGGTAAGGGTAACAGTAGGAACGGCACGGCAAAGGGAAACAAGGCTAAGGCACGGCAACACAGGCTAGGCAATGCACGGCAAGGCAAGGAATGGGTAACGCATGGGAAAGCACGTTCAGGCGAGGCAAGGCTAAGGCACGACAACGCAAGGCTAGGCAATGCACGGAAGGCAAGCAAAGAGTAACGGAAGGTAAGGAAGGCAAGGGAAAGCAAGGAAAGGCAAGTGTAACGGAAGGAACGGCACGGCAAGGGGAAACAAGGCTAAGGCACGACAACGCAGGGCTAGGCAATGCACGGCAAGGCAAGGAAAGAGTAACGGAAGGTAAGGAAGGCAAGGGAAAGCAAAGAAAGGCAAGTGTAACGGAAGGAACGGCACGGCAAGGGGAAACAAGGCTAAGGCATGACAACGCACGCTAGGCAATGCACGGCAAGGCAAGGAAAGGGTAACACATGGGAAAGCACGGTCAGGCGAGGCAAGGCTAATGCACGACAACGCAAGGCTAGGCAATGCACGAAAATGCAAGTAAAGCTTTAAGCAAAGGAAGGCACGGTCAGGCGAGATAAGGCTAAGGCACGACAACGCAAGGCTAGGCAATTCAGGGAAGGCAAGCAAAGAGTAACGGAAGGTAAGGAAGGCAAGGTAAAGCAAGGAAAGGCAATGGTAACGGAAGGAACGGCACGGCAAGGGGAAACAAGGCTAAGGCACGACAACGCACGCTAGGCAATGCACGGCAAGGTAAGGAAAGGGTAACGCATGGGAAAGCACCGTCAGGCGAGGCAAGGCTAAGGCATGACAACGCAAGGCTAGGCAATGCACGGAAAGCAAGCAAAGAGTAACGGAACGCAAGGAAGGCAAGGGAAAGCAAGGGAAGGCAAGGGTAGCGGAAGGAACGGCACGGCAAGGGGAAACAAGGCTAAGGCACGGCAACGTAGGCTAGGCAATGTACGGCAAGGCAAGGAAAGGGTAACGCATAGGAAAGCACGTTCATGGGAGGCAAGGCTAAGGCACGTCAACGCAAGGCTAGGCAATGCACGGAAGGCAAGCAAAGCGTAACGGAAGGAAAGGAAGGCAAGGCAAAGCCAGGCAAGGCAAGTGTAACAAAAGGCACGCCACGGCAAGGGGAAACAAGGCTAAGGCACGACAACGCACGGCTACGCAATGCACGGCAAGGCAAGGAAAGGGTAACGCATGGGAAAGCACGGTCAGGCGAGGCAAGGCAAAGGCATGACAACGCAAGGCTAAGCAATGCACGGAAGGCAAGCAAAGAGTAACGGAAGGTAAGGAAGGCAAGGGAAAGCAAGGCAAGGCAAGGGTAACGGAAGGAACAGCACGGCTATGGGAAACAAGGCTAAGGCACGACAACGCAGGGCTAGGCAATGCACGGCAAGGCAAGGAAAGGGGAACGGAAGTAAAGGAAGGCAAGGCAAACCCAGGCAAGGCAAGTGTAACAAAAGGCACGCCACGGCAAGGGGAAACAAGGCTAAGGCACGACAACGCACGGCTAGGCAATGCACGGCAAGGCATGGAAAGGGGAACGCAAGGCAAGGCACGGTCCGGCGAGGTAAGGATAAGGCACGACAACGCAAGGCTAGGCAATGCAGGGAAGGCAAGCAAGGAGTAACGGAAGGTAAGGAAGCAAGGGAAAGCAAGTCAAGGCAAGGGTAACGGAAGTAACCGCACGGCAAGGGGAAACAAGGCTAAGGCACGACAACGCACGCTAGGCAATGCACGGCAAAGCAAGGAAAGGGTAACGGAAGGGAAGGCACGGTCAGGCGAGGCAAGGCTAAGGCACGACAACGCAAGTCTAGGCAATGCACGGAAGCCAAGCAAAGAGTAACGGAAGGTTAGCAAGGCAAGGAAAAGCAAGAAAGGTAAGGGTAACGGAAGGAAAGGCACGGCAAGGGGAAACAAGGCTAAGGCACGGCAACGCAGGCTAGGCAATGCACGGCAAGGCAAGGAAAGGGTAACGCATGGGAAAGCACAGTCAGGCGAGGCAAGGCTAAGGCACGACAACGCAAGGCTAGGCAATGCACGGAAGGCAAGCAAAGAGTGACGGAAGGTAAGGAAGGCAAGGGAAAGCAAGGCAAGGCAAGGGTAACGGAAGGAACAGCACAGCTATGGGAAATAAGGCTAAGGCACGACAACGCAGGGCTAGGCAATGCACGGCAAGGCAAGGAAAGGGGAACGGAAGGGAAGGCACGGTCAGGTGAGGCAAGGGTAATGCACGACAACGCAAGGCTAGGCAGTGCACGGCAAGGCAAGGAAAGAGTAACGGAAGTAAAGGAAGGCAAGGCAAACCCAGGCAAGGCAAGTGTAACAAAAGTCACGGCACGGCAAGTGTAAACAAGGCTAAGGCACGACTACGCACGGCTAGGCAATGCACGGCAAGGCATGGAAAGGGGAACGCAAGGCAAGGCACGGTCAGGCGAGGTAAGGATAAGGCACGACAACGAAAGACTAGGCATTGCAGGGAAGGCAAGCAAGGAGTAACGGAAGGTAAGGAAGCAAGGGAAAGCAAGGCAAGGCAAGGGTAACGGAAGTAACCGCACGTCAAGGGGAAACAAGGCTAAGGCACGACAACGCACGCTAGGCAATGCACGGCAAAGCAAGGAAAGGGTAACGCAAGGGAAGGCACGGTCAGGCGAGGCAAGGCTAAGGCACGACAACGCAAGTCTAGGCAATGCACGGAAGGCAAGGAAAGAGTAACGGAAGGTTAGCAAGGCAAGGAAAAGCAAGAAAGGTAAGGGTAACGGAAGGAACGGCACGGCAAGGTGAAAAAGGGCTAAGGCACGGCAACGCAGGATAGGCAATGCACGGCAAGACAAGGAAAGGGTAACGCATGGGAAAGCACAGTCAGGCGAGGCAAGGCTAAGGCACGACAACGCAGGCTAGGCAATGCACGGCAAGGCAAGGAAAGGGTAACGCATGGGAAAGCACGGTCAGGCGAGGCAAGGCTAAGGCACGACAACGCAAGGCTAGGCAATGCACGGAAAGGAAGCAAAGAGTAACGGAACGCAAGGAAGGCAAGGGAAAGCAAGGGAAGGCAAGGGTAACGGAAGGAACGGCACGGCAAGGGGTAACAAGGCTAAGGCACGACAACGCAGGGCTAGGCAATGAACGGCAAGGCAAGGAAAGGGTAACGCAAGGGAAGGCACGGTCAGGTGAGGCAAGGATAAGGCACGAAAATGCAAGGCTAGGCAATGCACGGCAAGGCAAGGAAAGAGTAACGGAAGGAAAGGAAGGCAAGGCAAAGCCAGGCAAGGCAAGTGTAACAAAAGGCACGCCACGGCAAGGGGAAACAAGGCTAAGGCACGACAACGCACGGCTAGGCAATGCACGGCAAGGCAAAGAAAGGGTAACCCAAGGCAAGGCACGGTGAGGCTAGGCAAGGCTAATGCACCACAACGCAAGGCTAGGCAATGTACGACAATGCAAGGAAAGCTTAAAGAAAAGGAAGGCACGGTCAGGCGAGATAAGGCTAAGGCACGACAACGCAAGGCTAGGCAATGCAGGGAAGGCAAGCAAAGAGTAACGGAAGGTAAATAAGGCAAGGGAAATGAAGGAAAGGCAATGGTAACGGAAGGAACGGCAAGGCAAGGGGAAACAAGGCTAAGGCACGACAACGCACGCTAGGCAATGCACGGCAAGGCAAGAAAAGGTTAACGCAGGTGAAGGCACGGTCAGGTGAGGCAAGGATAAGGCATGACAATGCAAGGCTAGGCAATGCACGGCAAGGCAAGGAAAGAGTAACGGAAGGAAAGGAAGGCAAGGCAAAGCCAGGCAAGGCAAGTGTAAAAAAAGGCACGCCACGGGAAGGGGAAACAAGGCTAAGGCAAGACAACGCACGGCTAGGCAATGCACGGCAAGGCAAGGAAAGGGTAACGCAAGGCAAGGCACGGTGAGGCTACGCAAGGCTAATGCACGGCAACGCAAGGCTAGGCAATGCACGACAATGCAAGGAAAGCTTAAAGGAAAGGAAGGCACGGTCCGGCGACATAAGGCTAAGGCACGATAACGCAAGGCTAGGCAATGCACGGAAGTCAAGCAAAGTGTAACGGAAGGTAAGTAAGGCAAGGGAAAGCAAGGAAAGGCAATGGTAACGGAAGGAACGGCACGGCAAGGGGAAACAAGGCTAAGGCACGACAACGCACGCTGGGCAATGCACGGCAAGGCAAGGAAAGGGTAAAGCATGGGAAAGCACGGTCAGGCGAGGCAAGGCTAAGGCATGACAACGCAAGGCTAGGCAATGCACGGAAAGCAAGCAAAGAGTAACGGAACGCAAGGAAGGAAAGGGAAAGCAAGGGAAGGCAAGGGTAACGGAAGTAACGGCACGGCACTGGGTAACAAGGCTAAGGCACGACAACACACGGCTAGGAAATGCACGGCAAGGCAAGGAAAGGGTAACGCAAGGCAAGGCACGGTGAGGCTAGGCAAGGCTAATGCACGACAACGCAAGGCTAGCCAATGCACGACAATGCAAGGAAAGCTTAAAGCAAAGGAAGGCAACGGTTAGGCGAGATAAGGCTAAGGCACGACAACGCAAGGCTAGGCAATGCAGGGAAGGGAAGCAAAGAGTAACGGAAGGTAAGCAAGGCAAGGAAAAGCAAGGAAAGGCAAGTGTAACGGAAGGAACGGCACGGCAAGGGGAAACAAGGCTAAGCCACGGCAACGCAGGCTAGGCAATGCACGGCAAGGCAAGGAAAGGGTAAGGCATGGGAAAGCACGGTCAGGCGAGGCAAGGCTAAGGCACGACAACGCAAGGCTATGCAATGCACGGAAGGCAAGCAAAGAGTAACGGAAGGTAAGGAAGGCAACGGAAAGCAAGGAAAGGCAAGTGTAACGGAAGGAACACCACGGCAAGGGGAAACAAGGCTAAGGCACGACAACGCACGCTAGGCAATGCACGGCAAGGCAAGTAAAGGGTAACGCATGGGAAAGCACGGTCAGGCGAGGCAAGGCTAAGGCATGACAACGAAAGGCTAGGCCATGCACGGAAAGCAAGCAAACAGCAACGGAACGCAAGGAAGGCAAGGGAAAGCAAGGGAAGGCAAGTGTAACGGAAGGAACGGCACGGCAAGGGGTAACAAGGCTAAGGCACGACAACGCAGGGCTAGGCAATGCACGGCAAGGCAAGCAAAGGGTAACGCAAGTCAAGGCACGGTCAGGCGAGGCAAGGATAAGGCACAACAACGCAAGGCTAGGCAATGCACGACAATGCCAGGAAAGCTTAAAGCAAAGGAAGGCACGGTCAGGCGAGATAAGGCTAAGGCACGACAACGCAAGGCTAGGCAAGGCACAGAAGGCAAGCAAAGAGTAACGGAAGGTAAGGAAGGCCAGGGAAAGCAAGGAAAGGCAATGGTAACGGAAGGAACGGCAGGGCAAGGGGAAACAAGGCTAAGGCACGACAACGCACGGCTAGGCAATGCACGGCAAGGCAAGGAAAGGGTAACGAATGGGAAAGCACGGTCAGGCGAGGCAAGGCTAAGGCACCACAACGCAAGGCTAGGCAATGCACGGAAGGCAAGCAAAGAGTAACGGAAGGTAAGGAAGGCAAGGGAAAGCAAAGAAAGGCAAGTGTAACGGAAGGAACGTCACGGCAATGGGAAAGAACGCTAAGGCACGACAACGCTAGGCTAGGCAATGCACGGCAAGGCAAGGAAAGGGTAACGCAAGGGAAGGCACGGTAAGGCTAGGCAAGGCTAATGCACGACAACGTAAGGCTAGGCAATGCACGGAAGGCAAGCAAAGAGTAACGGAACGCAAGGAAGGAAAGGGAAAGCAAGGGAAGGCAAGGGTAACGGAAGTAACGGCACGGCACGGGGTAACAAGGCTAAGGCACGACAACACACGGCTAGGAAATGCACGGCAAGGCAAGGAAAGGGCAACGCAAGGCAAGGCACGGTGAGGCTAGGCAAGGGTAATGCACGACAACGCAAGGCTAGGCAATGCACGACAATGCAAGGAAAGCTTAAAGCAAAGGAAGGCACGGTCAGGCGAGAGAAGGCTAAGGCACGACAACGCAAGGCTAGGCAATGCAGGGAAGGGAAGCAAAAAGCAACGGAAGGTAAGCAAGGTAAGGAAAAGCAAGGGAAGGCAAGTGTAACGGAAGGAACGGCACGGCAAGGGGTAACAAGGCTAAGGCACGACAACGCAGGGATAGGCAATGCACGGCAAGGCAAGGAAAGGGTAACGCAGGGGAAGGCACGGTCAGGTGAGGCAAGGATAAGGCACGACAATGCAAGGTTAGGCAATGCACGGCAAGGCAAGGAAAGAGTAACGGGAGGAAAGGAAGGCAAGGCAAAGCCAGGCAAGGCAAGTGTAACAAAAGGCATGCCACGGGAAGGGGAAACAAGGCTAAGGCACGACAACGCACGGCTAGGCAATGCACGGCAAGGCAAGGAAAGGGTAACGCATGGGAAAGCACGGTCAGGCGAGGCAAGTCTAAGGCACGACAACGCAAGGCTAGGCAATGCACGGAAGGCAAGCAAAGAGTAACGGAAGGTAAGGAAGGCAAGGGAAAGCAAAGAAATGCAAGTGTAACGGAAGGAACGTCACGGCAAGGGGAAAGAACGCTAAGGCACGACAACGCAAGGCTAGGAAATGCACGGCAAGGCAAGGAAAGGGTAACGCAAGGGAAGGCACGGTGAGGCTAGGCAAGGCTAATGCACGACAACGTAAGGCTAGGCAATGCACGGAAGGCAAGCAAAGAGTAACGAAAGGCAAGGCACGGACAGGCAAGGCAAGGCTAATGCACGACAACGCAAGGATAGGCACTGCACGGCAAGGAAAGGAAAGAATAACGGAAAGAAAGGAAGGCAAGGCAAAGCCAGGCAAGGGAAGTGTAACAAAAGGCACGCAACGGCAAGGGGAAACAAGGCTAAGGCACGACAACACACGGCTAGGAAATGCACGGCAAGGCAAGGAAAGGGTAACGCAAGGGAAGGCACGGTGAGTCTAGGCAAGGCTAATGCACAACAACGCAAGGCTAGGCAATGCACGACAATGCAAGGAAAGCTTAAAGGAAAGGAAGGCACGGTCCGGCGACATAAGGCTAAGGCACGACAACGCAAGGCTAGGCAATGCACGGAAGGCAAGCAAAGTGTAACGGAAGGTAAGTAAGGCAAGGGAAAGCAAGGAAAGGCAATGGTAACGGAAGTAACGGCACGGCAAGGGGAAACAAGGCTAAGGCACGACAACGCACGCTGGGCAATGCACGGCAAGGCAAGGAAAGGGTAACGCATGGGAAAGCACGGTCAGGCGAGGCAAGGCTAAGGCATGACAACGCAAGGCTAGGCAATGCACGGAAAGCAAGCAAACAGTAACGGAACGCAAGGAAGGCAAGGGAAAGCAAGGGAAGGCAAGGGTAACGGAAGGAACGGCACGGCAAGGGGTAACAAGGCTAAGGCACGACAACGCAGGGCTAGGCAATGCACGGCAAGGCAAGCAAAGGGTAACGCAAGTCAAGGCACGGTCAGGCGAGGCAAGGATAAGGCACAACAACGCAAGGCTAGGCAATGCACGACAATGCCAGGAAAGCTTAAAGCAAAGGAAGGCACGGTCAGGCGAGATAAGGCTAAGGCACGACAACGCAAGGCTAGGCAAGGCACAGAAGGCAAGGAAAGAGTAACGGAAGGTAAGGAAGGCAAGGGAAAGCAAGGAAAGGCAATGGTAACGGAAGGAACGGCAGGGCAAGGGGAAACAAGGCTAAGGCACGACAACGCACGCTAGGCAATGCACGGAAGGCAAGCAAAGGGTAACGCAAGTCAAGGCACGGTGAGGCTAGGCAAGGCTAATGCACGAAAACGCAAGGCTAAGCAATGCACGGAAAGCAAGCAAAGAGTAACGGAACGCAAGGAAGGCAAGGGAAAGCAAGGGAAGGGAAGGGTAACGGAAGGAACGGCACGGCAAGGGGTAACAAGGCTAAGGCACGACAACGCAGGGCTAGGCAATGCACGGCAAGGCAAGGAAAGGGTAACGAAGGGGAAGGCACGGTCAGGTGAGGCAAGGATAAGGAACGACAATGCAAGGTTAGGCAATGCACGGCAAGGCAAGGAAAGAGTAACGGAAGGAAATGAAGGCAAGGCAAAGCCAGGCAAGGCAAGTGTAACAAAAGGCACGCCACGGAAAGGGGAAACAAGGCTAAGGCACGACAACGCACGGCTAGGCAATGCACGGCAAGGCAAGGAAAGGGTAACGGAAGGTAAGGAAGGCAAGGGAAAGCAAAGAAAGGCAAGTGTAACGGAAGGAACGTCACGACAAAGGGAAAGAACGCTAAGGCACGACAACGCAAGGCTAGGCAATGCACGGCAAGGCAAGGAAAGGGTAACGCAAGGGAAGGCACGGTGAATCTAGGCAAGGCTAATGCACGACAACGTAAGGCTAGGCAATGCACGGAAGGCAAGCAAAGAGTAACGAAAGACAAGGCACGGACAGGCAAGGCAAGGCTAATGCACGACAACGCAAGGATAGGCACTGCACGGCAAGGCAAGGAAAGGGTAACACAAGGCAAGGCAGGGTGAGTCTAGGCAAGGCTAATGCACGACAACGCAAGGCTAGGCAATGCACGACAATGCAAGGAAAGCTTAAAGCAAAGGAAGGCACGGTCCGGCGACATAAGGCTAAGGCACGACAACGCAAGGCTAGGCAATGCACGGAAGGCACGCAAAGTGTAACGGAACGCAAGGAAGGCAAGGGAAAGCAAGGGAAGGCAAGGGTAACGGAAGGAACGGCAGTGCAAGGGGTAACAAGGCTAAGGCACAACAACGCACGGCTAGGCAATGCACGGCAAGGCAAGGAAAGGGTAACGCATGGGAAAGCACGGTCAGGCGAGGCAAGGCTAAGGCACGACAACGCAAGGCTAGGCAATGCACGGAAGGCAAGCAAAGAGTGACGGAAGGTAAGGAAGGCAAGGGAAAGCAAGGCAAGGCAAGGGTAACGGAAGGAACAGCACAGCTATGGGAAACAAGGCTAAGGCACGACAACGCAGGGCTAGGCAATGCACGGCAAGGCAAGGAAAGGGGAACGGAAGGGAAGGCACGGTCAGGTGAGGCAAGGGTAATGCACGACAACGCAAGGCTAGGCAGTGCACGGCAAGGCAAGGAAAGAGTAACGGAAGTAAAGGAAGGCAAGGCAAACCCAGGCAAGGCAAGTGTAACAAAAGTCACGGCACGGTAAGTGTAAACAAGGCTAAGGCACGACTACGCACGGTTAGGCAATGCACGGCAAGGCATGGAAAGGGGAACGCAAGGCAAGGCACGGTCAGGCGAGGTAAGGATAAGACACGACAACGCAAGGCTAGGCAATGCAGGGAAGGCAAGCAAGGAGTAACGGAAGGTAAGGAAGCAAGGGAAAGCAAGGCAAGGCAAGGGTAACGGATGTAACCGCACGTCAAGGGGAAACAAGGCTAAGGCACGACAACGCACGCTAGGCAATGCACGGCAAAGCAAGGAAAGGGTAACGCAAGGGAAGGCACGGTCAGGCGAGGCAAGGCTAAGGCACGACAACGCAAGTCTAGGCAATGCACGGAAGGCAAGGAAAGAGTAACGGAAGGTTAGCAAGGCAAGGAAAAGCAAGAAAGGTAAGGGTAACGGAAGGAACGGCACGGCAAGGTGAAAAAGGGCTAAGGCACGGCAACGCAGGATAGGCAATGCACGGCAAGGCAAGGAAAGGGTAACGCATGGGAAAGCACAGTCAGGCGAGGCAAGGCTAAGGCACGACAACGCAGGCTAGGCAATGCACGGCAAGGCAAGGAAAGGGTAACGCATGGGAAAGCACGGTCAGGCGAGGCAAGGCTAAGGCACGACAACGCAAGGCTAGGCAATGCACGGAAAGGAAGCAAAGAGTAACGGAACGCAAGGAAGGCAAGGGAAAGCAAGGGAAGGCAAGGGTAACGGAAGGAACGGCACGGCAAGGGGTAACAAGGCTAAGGCACGACAACGCAGGGCTAGGCAATGAACGGCAAGGCAAGGAAAGGGTAACGCAAGGGAAGGCACGGTCAGGTGAGGCAAGGATAAGGCACGAAAATGCAAGGCTAGGCAATGCACGGCAAGGCAAGGAAAGAGTAACGGAAGGAAAGGAAGGCAAGGCAAAGCCAGGCAAGGCAAGTGTAACAAAAGGCACGCCACGGCAAGGGGAAACAAGGCTAAGGCACGACAACGCACGGCTAGGCAATGCACGGCAAGGCAAAGAAAGGGTAACCCAAGGCAAGGCACGGTGAGGCTAGGCAAGGCTAATGCACCACAACGCAAGGCTAGGCAATGTACGACAATGCAAGGAAAGCTTAAAGAAAAGGAAGGCACGGTCAGGCGAGATAAGGCTAAGGCACGACAACGCAAGGCTAGGCAATGCAGGGAAGGCAAGCAAAGAGTAACGGAAGGTAAATAAGGCAAGGGAAATGAAGGAAAGGCAATGGTAACGGAAGGAACGGCAAGGCAAGGGGAAACAAGGCTAAGGCACGACAACGCACGCTAGGCAATGCACGGCAAGGCAAGGAAAGGTTAACGCAGGTGAAGGCACGGTCAGGTGAGGCAAGGATAAGGCATGACAATGCAAGGCTAGGCAATGCACGGCAAGGCAAGGAAAGAGTAACGGAAGGAAAGGAAGGCAAGGCAAAGCCAGGCAAGGCAAGTGTAAAAAAAGGCACGCCACGGGAAGGGGAAACAAGGCTAAGGCAAGACAACGCACGGCTAGGCAATGCACGGCAAGGCAAGGAAAGGGTAACGCAAGGCAAGGCACGGTGAGGCTACGCAAGGCTAATGCACGGCAACGCAAGGCTAGGCAATGCACGACAATGCAAGGAAAGCTTAAAGGAAAGGAAGGCACGGTCCGGCGAGATAAGGTTAAGGCACGACAACGCAAGGCTAGGCAATGCAGGGAAGGGAAGCAAAGAGTAACGGAAGGTAAGCAAGGCAAGGAAAAGCAAGGAAAGGTAAGGGTAACAGTAGGAACGGCACGGCAAAGGGAAACAAGGCTAAGGCACGGCAACACAGGCTAGGCAATGCACGGCAAGGCAAGGAATGGGTAACGCATGGGAAAGCACGTTCAGGCGAGGCAAGGCTAAGGCACGACAACGCAAGGCTAGGCAATGCACGGAAGGCAAGCAAAGAGTAACGGAAGGTAAGGAAGGCAAGGGAAAGCAAGGAAAGGCATGTGTAACGGAAGGAACGGCACGGCAAGGGGAAACAAAGCTAAGGCACGACAACGCACGCTAGGCAATGCACGGCAAGGCAAGGAAAGGGTAACGCATGGTAAAGCATGGTCAGGCGAGGCAAGCCTAAGGCATGACAACGCAAGGCTAGGCAATGCACGGAAAGCAAGCAAAGAGTAACGGAACGCAAGGAAGGCAAGGGAAAGCAAGGGAAGGCAAGGGTAACGGAAGGAACGGTACGGCAAGGGGACACAAGGCTAAGGCACGACAACGCAGGGCTAGGCAATGCACGGCAAGGCAAGGAAAGAGTAACGGAAGGCAAGGGAAAGCAAAGAAAGGCAAGTGTAACGGAAGGAACGGCACGGCAAGGGGAAACAAGGCTAAGGCATGACAACGCACGCTAGGCAATGCACGGCAAGGCAAGGAAAGGGTAACACATGGGAAAGCACGGTCAGGCGAGGCAAGGCTAATGCACGACAACGCAAGGCTAGGCAATGCACGAAAATGCAAGTAAAGCTTTAAGCAAAGGAAGGCACGGTCAGGCGAGATAAGGCTAAGGCACGACAACGCAAGGCTAGGCAATTCAGGGAAGGCAAGCAAAGAGTAACGGAAGGTAAGGAAGGCAAGGTAAAGCAAGGAAAGGCAATGGTAACGGAAGGAACGGCACGGCAAGGGGAAACAAGGCTAAGGCACGACAACGCACGCTAGGCAATGCACGGCAAGGTAAGGAAAGGGTAACGCATGGGAAAGCACCGTCAGGCGAGGCAAGGCTAAGGCATGACAACGCAAGGCTAGGCAATGCACGGAAAGCAAGCAAAGAGTAACGGAACGCAAGGAAGGCAAGGGAAAGCAAGGGAAGGCAAGGGTAGCGGAAGGAACGGCACGGCAAGGGGAAACAAGGCTAAGGCACGGCAACGTAGGCTAGGCAATGTACGGCAAGGCAAGGAAAGGGTAACGCATAGGAAAGCACGTTCATGGGAGGCAAGGCTAAGGCACGTCAACGCAAGGCTAGGCAATGCACGGAAGGCAAGCAAAGCGTAACGGAAGGAAAGGAAGGCAAGGCAAAGCCAGGCAAGGCAAGTGTAACAAAAGGCACGCCACGGCAAGGGGAAACAAGGCTAAGGCACGACAACGCACGGCTACGCAATGCACGGCAAGGCAAGGAAAGGGTAACGCATGGGAAAGCACGGTCAGGCGAGGCAAGGCTAAGGCACGACAACGCAAGGCTAGGCAATGCACGGAAGGCAAGCAAAGAGTAACGGAAGGTAAGGAAGGCAAGGGAAAGCAAGGCAAGGCAAGGGTAACGGAAGGAACAGCACGGCTATGGGAAACAAGGCTAAGGCACGACAACGCAGGGCTAGGCAATGCACGGCAAGGCAAGGAAAGGGGAACGGAAGTAAAGGAAGGCAAGGCAAACCCAGGCAAGGCAAGTGTAACAAAAGGCACGCCACGGCAAGGGGAAACAAGGCTAAGGCACGACAACGCACGGCTAGGCAATGCACGGCAAGGCATGGAAAGGGGAACGCAAGGCAAGGCACGGTCCGGCGAGGTAAGGATAAGGCACGACAACGCAAGGCTAGGCAATGCAGGGAAGGCAAGCAAGGAGTAACGGAAGGTAAGGAAGCAAGGGAAAGCAAGTCAAGGCAAGGGTAACGGAAGTAACCGCACGGCAAGGGGAAACAAGGCTAAGGCACGACAACGCACGCTAGGCAATGCACGGCAAAGCAAGGAAAGGGTAACGGAAGGGAAGGCACGGTCAGGCGAGGCAAGGCTAAGGCACGACAACGCAAGTCTAGGCAATGCACGGAAGGCAAGCAAAGAGTAACGGAAGGTTAGCAAGGCAAGGAAAAGCAAGAAAGGTAAGGGTAACGGAAGGAAAGGCACGGCAAGGGGAAACAAGGCTAAGGCACGGCAACGCAGGCTAGGCAATGCACGGCAAGGCAAGGAAAGGGTAACGCATGGGAAAGCACAGTCAGGCGAGGCAAGGCTAAGGCACGACAACGCAGGCTAGGCAATGTACAGCAAGGCAAGGAAAGGGTAACGCATGGGAAAGCACTGTCAGGCGAGGCAAGGCTAAGGCACGACAACGCAAGGCTAGGCAATGCACGGAAAGCAAGCAAAGAGTAACGGAACGCAAGGAAGGCAAGGGAAAGCAAGGGAAGGCAAGGGTAACGGAAGGAACGGCACGGCAAGGGATAACAAGGCTAAGGCACGACAACACAGGGCTAGGCAATGAACGGCAAGGCAAGGAAAGGGTAACGCAAGGGAAGCCACGGTCAGGTGAGGCAAGGATAAGGCACGAAAATGCAAGGCTAGGCAATGCACGGCAAGGCAAGGAAAGAGTAACGGAAGGAAAGGAAGGCAAGGCAAAGCCAGGCAAGGCAAGTGTAACAACAGGCACGCCACGGCAAGGGGAAACAAGGCTAAGGCAAGACAACGCACGGCTAGGCAATGCACGGCAAGGCAAGGAAAGGGTAACGCATGAGAAAGCTCGTTCAGGCGAGGGAAGGCTAAGGCACGACAACGCAAGGCTAGGCAATGCACGGAAGGCAAGCAAAGAGTAACGGAAGGTAAGGAAGGCAAGGGAAAGCAAGGAAAGGCAAGTGTAACGGAAGGAACGGCACGGCAAGGGGAAACAAAGCTAAGGCACGACAACGCACGCTAGGCAATGCACGGCAAGGCAAGGAAAGGGTAACGCATGGTAAAGCACGGTGAGTCTAGGCAAGGCTAATGCACGAGAACGCAAGGCTAGGCAATGCACGACAATGCAAGGAAAGCTTAAAGCAAAGGAAGGCACGGTCCGGCGAGATAAGGCTAAGGCACGACAACGCAAGGCTAGGCAATGCACGGAAGGCAAGCAAAGTGTAACGGAAGGTAAGGAAGGCAAGGGAAAGCAAGGAAAGGCAATGGTAACGGAAGGAACGGCACGGCAAGGGGAAACAAGGCTAAGGCACGACAACGCACCTGGGCAATGCACGGCAAGGCAAGGAAAGGGTAACGCATGGCAAAGCACGGTCAGGCGAGGCAAGGCTAAGGCATGACAACGCAAGGCTAGGCAATGCACGGAAAGCAAGCAAAGAGTAACGGAACGCAAGGAAGGCAAGGGAAAGCAAGGGAAGGCAGGCGTAACGGAAGGAACGGCACGGCAAGGGGTAACAAGGCTAAGGCACGACAACGCAGGGCTAGGCAATGCACGGCAAGGCAAGGAAAGGGTAACGCAGGGGAAGGCACGGTCAGGTGAGGCAAGGATAAGGCACGACAACGCAAGGCTAGGCAATGCACGGCAAGGCAAGGAAAGAGTAACGGAAGGAAAGGAAGGCAAGGAAAAGCCAGGCAAGGCAAGTGTAACAAAAGGCACGCCACGGCAAGGGGAAACAAGGCTAAGGCACGACAACGCACGGCTAGGCAATGCACGGCAAGGCAAGGAAAGGGTAACGCATGGGAAAGCACGGTCAGGCGAGGCAAGGCTAAGACACGAAAACGCAAGGCTAGGCAATGCACGGAAGGCAAGCAAAGAGTAACGGAAGGTAAGGAAGGCAAGGGAAAGCAAGGCAAGGCAAGGGTAACGGAAGGAACAGCACGGCTATGGGAAACAAGGCTAAGACACGACAACGCAGGGCTAGGCAATGCACGGAACGCAAGCAAAGAGTAACGGAAGGTTAGCAAGGCAAGGAAAAGCAAGAAAGGTAAGGGTAACGGAAGGAACGGCACGGCAAGGGGAAACAAGGCTAAGGCACGGCAACGCAGGCTAGGCAATGCACGGCAAAGCAAGGAAAGGGTAACGCAAGGCAAGGCACGGTCAGGCGAGGCAAGGCTAAGCTACGACAACGCAAGTCTAGGCAATGCACGGAACGCAAGCAAAGAGTAACGGAAGGTTAGCAAGGCAAGGAAAAGCAAGAAAGGTAAGGGTAACGGAAGGAACGGCACGGCAAGGGGAAACCAGGCTAAGGCACGGCAACGCAGGCTAGGCAATGCACGGCAAGGCAAGGAAAGGGTAACGCATGGGAAAGCACAGTCAGGCGAGTCAAGGCTAAGGCACGACAACGCAGGCTAGGCAATGTACGGCAAGGCAAGGAAAGGGTAACGCATGGGAAAGCACGGTCAGGCGAGGCAAGGCTAAGGCACGACAACGCAAGGCTAGGCAATGCACGGAAAGCAAGCAAAGAGTAACGGAACGCAAGGAAGGCAAGGGAAAGCAAGGGAAGGCAAGGGTAACGGAAGGAACGGCACGGCAAGGGGTAAGAAGGCTAAGGCACGACAACGCAGGGCTAGGCAATGAACGGCAAGGCAAGGAAAGGGTAACGCAAGGGAAGGCACGGTCAGGTCAGGCAAGGATAAGGCACGAAAATGCAAGGCTAGGCAATGCACGGCAAGGCAAGGAAAGAGTAACGGAAGGAAAGGAAGGCAAGGCAAAGCCAGGCAAGGCAAGTGTAACAAAAGGCACGCCACGGCAAGGGGAAACAAGGCTGAGGCACGACAACGCACGGCTAGGCAATGCACGGCAAGGCAAGGAAAGTGTAATGCAAGGCAAGGCACGGTGAGGCTAGGAAAGGCTAATGCACCACAACGCAAGGCTAGGCAATGCACGACAATGCAAGGAAAGCTTAAAGCAAAGGAAGGCACGGTCAGGCGAGATAAGGCTAAGGCACGACAACGCAAGGCTAGGCAATGCAGGGAAGGCAAGCAAAGAGTAACGGAGGGTAAGCAAGGCAAGGAAAAGCAAGGAAAGGCAAGTGTAACGGAAGGAACGGCACGGCAAGGGGAAACAAGGCTAAGGCACGGCAACCCAGGCTAGGCAATGCACGGCAAGGCAAGGATTGGGTAACGCATGGGAAAGCACGTTCAGGCGAGGCAAGGCTAAGGCACGACAACGCAAGGCTAGGCAATGCACGGAAGGCAAGCAAAGAGTAACGGAAGGTAAGGAAGGCAAAGGAAAGCAAGGAAAGGGAAGTGTAACGGAAGGAACGGCACGGCAAGGGGAAACAAAGCTAAGGCACGACAACGCACGCTAGGCAATGCACGGCAAGGCAAGGAATGGGTAACGCATGGTAAAGCACGGTCAGGTGAGGCAAGCCTAAGGCATGACAACGCAAGGCTAGGCAATGCACGGAAAGCAATCAAAGAGTGACGGAACGCAAGGAAGGCAAGGTAAAGCAAGAGAAGGCAAGGGTAACGGAAGGAACGGCACGGCAAGGGGTAACAAGGATAATGCACGACAACGCAAGGGTAGGCACTGCACGGCAAGGCAAGGAAAGGCTAACGCAAGGCAAGGCACGGTGAGGCTAGGCAAGGCTAATGCACGACAACGCAAGGCTAGGCAATGCACGACTATGGAAGCAAAGCTTAAAGCAAAGGAAGGCACGGTCAGGCGAGATAAGGCTAAGGCACGACAACGCAAGGCTAGGCAATGCAGGGAAGGCAAGCAAAGAGTAACGGAAGGTAAATAAGGCAAGGGAAATCAAGGAAAGGCAATGGTAACGGAAGGAACGGCACGGCAAGGGGAAACAAGGCTAAGGCACGACAACGCACGCTAGGCAATGCACGGCAAGGCAAGGAAAGGGTAACGCAGGGGAAGGCACGGTCAGGTGAGGCAAGGAAAAGGCACGACAATGCAAGGCTAGGCAATGCACGGCAAGGCAAGGAAAGTGTAACGGAAGGAAAGGAAGGCAAGGCAAAGCCAGGCAAGGCAAGTGTAACAAAAGGCACGCCACGGCAAGGGGAAACAAGGCTAAGGCACGACAACGCACTGCTAGGCAATGCACGGCAAGGCAAGGAAAGGGTAACGCAAGGCAAGGCACGGTGAGGCTAGGCAAGGCTAATGCACGACAACGCAAGGCTAGGCAATGCACGACATTGCAAGGAAAGCTTAAAGCAAAGGAAGGCACGGTCAGGCGAGATAAGGCTAAGGCACGACAACGCAAGGCTAGGCAATGCAGGGAAGGGAAGCAAAGAGTAACGGAAGGTAAGCAAGGCAAGGAAAAGCAAGGAAAGGTAAGGGTAACGGTAGGAACGGCACGGCAAAGGGAAACAAGGCTAAGGCACGGCAACCCAGGCTAGGCAATGCACGGCAAGGCAAGGAATGGGTAACGCATGGGAAAGCACATTCAGGCGAGGCAAGGCTAAGGCACGAAAACGCAAGGCTAGGCAATGCACGGAAGGCAAGCAAAGAGTAACGGAAGGTAAGGAAGGCAAGGGAAAGCAAAGAAAGGCAAGGGTAACGGAAGGAACGTCACGGCAAGGGGAAAGAACGCTAAGGCACGACAACGCAAGGCTAGGCAATGCACGGCAAGGCAAGGAAAGGGTAACGCAAGGGAAGGCACGGTGAATCTAGGCAAGGCTAATGCACGACAACGTAAGGCTAGGCAATGCACGGAAGGCAAGCAAAGAGTAACGAAAGGCAAGGCACGGACAGGCAAGGCAAGGCTAATGCACGACAACGCAAGGATAGGCACTGCACGGCAAGGAAAGGAAAGAATAACGGAAAGAAAGGAAGGCAAGGCAAAGCCAGGCAAGGGAAGTGTAACAAAAGGCACGCAACGGCAAAGGGAAACAAGGCTAAGGCACGACAACACACGGCTAGGAAATGCACGGCAAGGCAAGGAAAGGGTAACGCAAGGCAAGGCACGGTGAGTCTAGGCAAGGCTAATGCACGACAACGCAAGGCTAGGCAATGCACGACAATGCAAGGAAAGCTTAAAGCAAAGGAAGGCACGGTCCGGCGAGATAAGGCTAAGGCACGACAACGCAAGGCTAGGCAATGCACGGAAGGCAAGCAAAGTGTAACGGAAGGTAAGGAAGGCAAGGGAAAGCAAGGAAAGGCAATGGTAACGGAAGGAACGGCACGGCAAGGGGAAACAAGGCTAAGGCACGACAACGCACGCTGGGCAATGCACGGCAAGGCAAGGAAAGGGTAACGCATGGGAAAGCACGGTCAGGCGAGGCAAGGCTAAGGCATGACAACGCAAGGCTAGGCAATGCACGGAAAGCAAGCAAAGAGTAACGGAACGCAAGGAAGGCAAGGGAAAGCAAGGGTAGGCAAGCGTAACGGAAGGAACGGCACGGCAAGGGGTAACAAGGCTAAGGCACGACAACGAAGGGCTAGGCAATGCACGGCAAGGCAAGGAAAGGGTAACGCAGGGGAAGGCACGGTCAGGTGAGGCAAGGATAAGGCACGACAACGCAAGGCTAGGCAATGCACGGCAAGGCAAGGAAAGAGTAACGGAAGGAAAGGAAGGCAAGGCAAAGCCAGGCAAGGCAAGTGTAACAAAAGGCACGCCACGGCAAGGGGAAACAAGGCTAAGGCACGACAACGCACGACTAGGCAATGCACGGCAAGGCAAGGAATGGGTAACGCATGGGAAAGCACGGTCAGGCGAGGCAAGGCTAAGGCACGAAAACGCAAGGCTAGGCAATGCACGGAAGGCAAGCAAAGGGTAACGGAAGGTAAGGAAGGCAAGGGAAAGCAAGGCAAGGCAAGGGTAACGGAAGGAACAGCACGGCTATGGGAAACAAGGCTAAGGCACCACAACGCAGGGCTAGGCAATGCACGGAACGCAAGCAAAGAGTAACGGAAGGTTAGCAAGGCAAGGAAAAGCAAGAAAGGTAAGGGTAACGGAAGGAACGGCACGGCAAGGGGAAACAAGGCTAAGGCACGGCAACGCAGGCTAGGCAATGCACGGCAAAGCAAGGAAAGGGTAACGCAAGGCAAGGCACGGTCAGGCGAGGCAAGGCTAAGGCACGACAACGCAAGTCTAGGCAATGCAAGGAACGCAAGCAAAGAGTAACGGAAGGTTAGCAAGGCAAGGAAAAGCAAGAAAGGTAAGGGTAACGGAAGGAACGGCACGGCAAGGGGAAACAAGGCTAAGGCACGGCAACGCAGGCTAGGCAATGCACGGCAAGGCAAGGAAAGGGTAACGCATGGGAAAGCACAGTCAGGCGAGGCAAGGCTAAGGGACGACAACGCAGGCTAGGCAATGTACGGCAAGGCAAGGAAAGGGTAACGCATGGGAAATCACGGTCAGGCGAGGCAAGGATAAGGCACGACAACGCAAGGCTAGGCAATGCACGGCAAGGCAAGGAAAGAGTAACGGAAGGAAAGGAAGGCAAGGCAAAGCCAGGCAAGGCAAGTGTAACAAAAGGCACGCCACGGCAAGGGGAAACAAGGCTAAGGCACGACAACGCACGGCTAGGCAATGCACGGCAAGGCAAGGAAAGGGTAACGCATGGGAAAGCACGGTCAGGCGAGGCAAGGCTAAGGCACGACAACGCAAGGCTAGGCATTGCACGGAAGGCAAGCAAAGAGTAACGGAAGGTAAGGAAGGCAAGGGAAAGCAAGGCAAGGCAAGGGTAACGGAAGGAACAGCACGGCTATGGGAAACAAGGCTAAGGCACGACAACGCAGGGCTAGGCAATGCACGGCAAGGCAAGGAAAGGGGAACGGAAGTAAAGGAAGGCAAGGCAAACCCAGGCAAGGCAAGTGTAACAAAAGGCACGCCACGGCAAGGGGAAACAAGGCTAAGGCACGACAACGCACGGCTAGGCAATGCACGGCAAGGCATGGAAATGGGAACGCAAGGCAAGGCACGGTCCGGCGAGGTAAGGATAAGGCACGACAACGCAAGGCTAGGCAATGCAGGGAAGGCAAGCAAGGAGTAACGGAAGGTAAGGAAGCAAGGGAAAGCAAGTCAAGGCAAGGGTAACGGAAGTAACCGCACGGCAAGGGGAAACAAGGCTAAGGCACGACAACGCACGCTAGGCAATGCACGGCAAAGCAAGGAAAGGGTAACGGAAGGGAAGGCACGGTCAGGCGAGGCAAGGCTAAGGCACGACAACGCAAGTCTAGGCAATGCACGGAAGGCAAGCAAAGAGTAACGGAAGGTTAGCAAGGCAAGGAAAAGCAAGAAAGGTAAGGGTAACGGAAGGAAAGGCACGGCAAGGGGAAACAAGGCTAAGGCACGGCAACGCAGGCTAGGCAATGCACGGCAAGGCAAGGAAAGGGTAACGCATGGGAAAGCACAGTCAGTCGAGGCAAGGCTAAGGCACGACAAAGCAGGCTAGGCAATGTACGGCAAGGCAAGGAAAGGGTAACGCATGGGAAAGCACGGTCAGGCGAGGCAAGGCTAAGGCACGACAACGCAAGGCTAGGCAATGCACGGAAAGCAAGCAAAGAGTAACGGAACGCAAGGAAGGCAAGGGAAAGCAAGGGAAGGCAAGGGTAACGGAAGGAACGGCACGGCAAGGGGTAACAAGGCTAAGGCACGACAACACAGGGCTAGGCAATGAACGGCAAGGCAAGGAAAGGGTAACGCAAGGGAAGGCACGGTCAGGTGAGGCAAGGATAAGGCACGAAAATGCAAGGCTAGGCAATGCACGGCAAGGCAAGGAAAGGGTAACGGAAGGAAAGGAAGGCAAGGCAAAGCCAGGCAAGGCAAGTGTAACAAAAGGCACGCCACGGCAAGGGGAAACAAGGCTAAGGCAAGACAACGCACGGCTAGGCAATGCACGGCAAGGCAAGGAAAGGGTAACGCATGAGAAAGCTCGGTCAGGCGAGGCAAGGCTAAGGCACGACAACGCAAGGCTAGGCAATGCACGGAAGGCAAGCAAAGAGTAACGGAAGGTAAGGAAGGCAAGGGAAAGCAAGGAAAGGCAAGTGTAACGGAAGGAACGGCACGGCAAGGGGAAACAAGGCTAAGGCACGACAACGCAAGGGTAGGCACTGCACGGCAAGGAAAGGAAAGAATAACGGAAAGAAAGGAAGGCAAGGCAAAGCCAGGCAAGGCAAGTGTAACAAAAGGCACGCAACGGCAAGGGGAAACAAGGCTAAGGCACGACAACACACGGCTAAGAAATGCACGGCAAGGCAAGGAAAGGCTAACGCAAGGCAAGGCACGGTGAGGCTAGGCAAGGCTAATGCACGACAACGCAAGGCTAGGCAATGCACGACAATGCAAGCAAAGCTTAAAGCAAAGGAAGGCACGGTCAGGCGAGACAAGGCTAAGGCACGACAACGCAAGGCTAGGCAATGCAGGGAAGGCAAGCAAAGAGTAACGGAAGGTAAATAAGGCAAGGGAAATCAAGGAAAGGCAATGGTAACGGAAGGAACGGCACGGCAAGGGGAAACAAGGCTAAGGCACGACAACGCACGCTAGGCAATGCACGGCAAGGCAAGGAAAGTGTAACGCAGGGGAAGGCACGGTCAGGTGAGGCAAGGAAAAGGCACGACAATGCAAGGCTAGGCAATGCACGGCAAGGCAAGGAAAGTGTAACGGAATGAAAGGAAGGCAAGGCAAAGCCAGGAAGGCAAGTGTAACAAAAGGCACGCCACGGCAAGGGGAAACAAGGCTAAGGCACGACAACGCACGGCTAGGCAATGCACGGCAAGGCAAGTAAAGGGTAACGCAAGGCAAGGCACGGTGAGGCTAGGCAAGGCTAATGCACGACAACGCAAGGCTAGGCAATGCACGACAATGCAAGGAAAGCTTAAAGCAAAGGAAGGCACGGTCAGGCGAGATAAGGCTAAGGCACGACAACGCAAGGCTAGGCAATGCAGGGAAGGGAAGCAAAGAGTAACGGAAGGTAAGCAAGGCAAGGAAAAGCAAGGAAAGGTAAGGGTAACGGTAGGAACGGCACGGCAAAGGGAAACAAGGCTAAGGCACGGCAACCCAGGCTAGGCAATGCACGGCAAGGCAAGGAATGGGTAACGCATGGGAAAACACATTGAGGCGAGGCAAGGCTAAGGCACGACAACGAAAGGCTAGGCAATGCACGGAAGGCAAGCAAAGAGTAACGGAAGGTAAGGAAGGCAAGGGAAAGCAAAGAAAGGCAAGTGTAACGGAAGGAACGTCACGGCAAGGGGAAAGAACGCTAAGGCACGACAACGCAAGGCTAGGCAATGCACGGCAAGGCAAGGAAAGGGTAACGCAAGGGAAGGCACGGTGAATCTAGGCAAGGCTAATGCACGACAACGCAAGGCTAGGCAATGCACGGAAAGCAAGCAAAGAGTAACGAAAGGCAAGGCACGGACAGGCAAGGCAAGGCTAATGCACGACAACGCAAGGATAGGAACTGCACGGCAAGGAAAGGAAAGAATAACGGAAAGAAAGGAAGGCAAGGCAAAGCCAGGCAAGGCAAGTGTAACAAAAGGCACGCAACGGCAAAGGGAAACAAGGCTAAGGCACGACAACACACGGCTAGGAAATGCACGGCAAGGCAAGGAAAGGGTAACGCAAGGCAAGGCACGGTGAGTCTAGGCAAGGCTAATGCACGAGAACGCAAGGCTAGGCAATGCACGACAATGCAAGGAAAGCTTAAAGCAAAGGAAGGCACGGTCCGGCGAGATAAGGCTAAGGCACGACAACGCAAGGCTAGGCAATGCACGGAAGGCAAGCAAAGTGTAACGGAAGGTAAGGAAGGCAAGGGAAAGCAAGGAAAGGCAATGGTAACGGAAGGAACGGCACGGCAAGGGGAAACAAGGCTAAGGCACGACAACGCACCTGGGCAATGCACGGCAAGGCAAGGAAAGGGTAACGCATGGCAAAGCACGGTCAGGCGAGGCAAGGCTAAGGCATGACAACGCAAGGCTAGGCAATGCACGGAAAGCAAGCAAAGAGTAACGGAACGCAAGGAAGGCAAGGGAAAGCAAGGGAAGGCAAGCGTAACGGAAGGAACGGCACGGCAAGGGGTAACAAGGCTAAGGCACGACAACGCAGGGCTAGGCAATGCACGGCAAGGCAAGGAAAGGGTAACGCAGGGGAAGGCACGGTCAGGTGAGGCAAGGATAAGGCACGACAACGCAAGGCTAGGCAATGCACGGCAAGGCAAGGAAAGAGTAACGGAAGGAAAGGAAGGCAAGGCAAAGACAGGCAAGGCAAGTGTAACAAAAGGCACGCCACGGCAAGGGGAAACAAGGCTAAGGCACGACAACGCACGGCTAGGCAATGCACGGCAAGGCAAGGAAAGGGTAACGCATGGGAAAGCACGGTCAGGCGAGGCAAGGCTAAGACACGAAAACGCAAGGCTAGGCAATGCACGGAAGGCAAGCAAAGAGTAACGGAAGGTAAGGAAGGCAAGGGAAAGCAAGGCAAGGCAAGGGTAACGGAAGGAACAGCACGGCTATGGGAAACAAGGCTAAGACACGACAACGCAGGGCTAGGCAATGCACGGAACGCAAGCAAAGAGTAACGGAAGGTTAGCAAGGCAAGGAAAAGCAAGAAAGGTAAGGGTAACGGAAGGAACGGCACGGCAAGGGGAAACAAGGCTAAGGCACGGCAACGCAGGCTAGGCAATGCACGGCAAAGCAAGGAAAGGGTAACGCAAGGCAAGGCACGGTCAGGCGAGGCAAGGCTAAGCTACGACAACGCAAGTCTAGGCAATGCACGGAACGCAAGCAAAGAGTAACGGAAGGTTAGCAAGGCAAGGAAAAGCAAGAAAGGTAAGGGTAACGGAAGGAACGGCACGGCAAGGGGAAACCAGGCTAAGGCACGGCAACGCAGGCTAGGCAATGCACGGCAAGGCAAGGAAAGGGTAACGCATGGGAAAGCACAGTCAGGCGAGTCAAGGCTAAGGCACGACAACGCAGGCTAGGCAATGTACGGCAAGGCAAGGAAAGGGTAACGCATGGGAAAGCACGGTCAGGCGAGGCAAGGCTAAGGCACGACAACGCAAGGCTAGGCAATGCACGGAAAGCAAGCAAAGAGTAACGGAACGCAAGGAAGGCAAGGGAAAGCAAGGGAAGGCAAGGGTAACGGAAGGAACGGCACGGCAAGGGGTAACAAGGCTAAGGCACGACAACGCAGGGCTAGGCAATGAACGGCAAGGCAAGGAAAGGGTAACGCAAGGGAAGGCACGGTCAGGTCAGGCAAGGATAAGGCACGAAAATGCAAGGCTAGGCAATGCACGGCAAGGCAAGGAAAGAGTAACGGAAGGAAAGGAAGGCAAGGCAAAGCCAGGCAAGGCAAGTGTAACAAAAGGCACGCCACGGCAAGGGGAAACAAGGCTAAGGCACGACAACGCACGGCTAGGCAATGCACGGCAAGGCAAGGAAAGGGTAATGCAAGGCAAGGCACGGTGAGGCTAGGAAAGGCTAATGCACCACAACGCAAGGCTAGGCAATGCACGACAATGCAAGGAAAGCTTAAAGCAAAGGAAGGCACGGTCAGGCGAGATAAGGCTAAGGCACGACAACGCAAGGCTAGGCAATGCAGGGAAGGCAAGCAAAGAGTAACGGAAGGTAAGCAAGGCAAGGAAAAGCAAGGAAAGGCAAGTGTAACGGAAGGAACGGCACGGCAAGGGGAAACAAGGCTAAGGCACGGCAACCCAGGCTAGGCAATGCACGGCAAGGCAAGGATTGGGTAACGCATGGGAAAGCACGTTCAGGCGAGGCAAGGCTAAGGCACGATAACGCAAGGCTAGGCAATGCACGGAAGGCAAGCAAAGAGTAACGGAAGGTAAGGAAGGCAAGGGAAAGCAAGGAAAGGGAAGTGTAACGGAAGGAACGGCACGGCAAGGGGAAACAAAGCTAAGGCACGACAACGCACGCTAGGCAATGCACGGCAAGGCAAGGAAAGGGTAACGCATGGTAAAGCACGGTCAGGCGAGGCAAGCCTAAGGCATGACAACGCAAGTCTAGGCAATGCACGGAAAGCAAGCAAAGAGTGACGGAAGGCAAGGAAGGCAAGGTAAAGCAAGGGAAGGCAAGGGTAACGGAAGGAACGGCACGGCAAGGGGTAACAAGGATAATGCACGACAACGCAAGGGTAGGCACTGCACGGCAAGGAAAGGAAAGAATAACGGAAAGAAAGGAAGGCAAGGCAAAGCCAGGCAAGGCAAGTGTAACAAAAAGCACGCAACGGCAAGGGGAAACAAGGCTAAGGCACGACAACACACGGCAAAGAAATGCACGGCAAGGCAAGGAAAGGCTAACGCAAGGCAAGGCACGGTGAGGCTAGGCAAGGCTAATGCACGACAACGCAAGGCTAGGCAATGCACGACAATGGAAGCAAAGCTTAAAGCAAAGGAAGGCACGGTTAGGCGAGATAAGGCTAAGGCACGACAACGCAAGGCTAGGCAATGCAGGGAAGGCAAGCAAAGAGTAACGGAAGGTAAATAAGGCAAGGGAAATCAAGGAAAGGCAATGGTAACGGAAGGAACGGCACGGCAAGGGGAAACAAGGCTAAGGCACGAAAACGCACGCTAGGCAATGCACGGCAAGGCAAGGAAAGGGTAACGCAGGGGAAGGCACGGTCAGGTGAGGCAAGGAAAAGGCACGACAATGCAAGGCTAGGCAATGCACGGCAAGGCAAGGAAAGTGTAACGGAAGGAAAGGAAGGCAAGGCAAAGCCAGGCAAGGCAAGTGTAACAAAAGGCACGCCACGGCAAGGGGAAACAAGGCTAAGGCACGACAACGCACGGCTAGGCAATGCACGGCAAGGCAAGGAAAGGGTAACGCCAGGCAAGGCACGGTGAGGCTAGGCAAGGCTAATGCACGACAACGCAAGGCTAGGCAATGCACGACATTGCAAGGAAAGCTTAAAGCAAAGGAAGGCACGGTCAGGCGAGATAAGGCTAAGGCACGACAACGCAAGGCTATGCAATGCAGGGAAGGGAAGCAAAGAGTAACGGAAGGTAAGCAAGGCAAGGAAAAGCAAGGAAAGGTAAGGGTAACGGTAGGAACGGCACGGCAAAGGGAAACAAGGCTAAGGCACGGCAACCCAGGCTAGGCAATGCACGGCAAGGCAAGGAATGGGTAACGCATGGGAAAGCACATTCAGGCGAGGCAAGGCTAAGGCACGACAACGCAAGGCTAGGCAATGCACGGAAGGCAAGCAAAGAGTAACGGAAGGTAAGGAAGGCAAGGGAAAGCAAAGAAAGGCAAGGGTAACGGAAGGAACGTCACGGCAAGGGGAAAGAACGCTAAGGCACGACAACGCAAGGCTAGGCAATGCACGGCAAGGCAAGGAAAGGGTAACGCAAGGGAAGGCACGGTGAATCTAGGCAAGGCTAATGCACGACAACGTAAGGCTAGGCAATGCACGGAAGGCAAGCAAAGAGTAACGAAAGGCAAGGCACGGACAGGCAAGGCAAGGCTAATGCACGACAACGCAAGGATAGGCACTGCACGGCAAGGAAAGGAAAGAATAACGGAAAGAAAGGAAGGCAAGGCAAAGCCAGGCAAGGCAAGTGTAACAAAAGGCACGCAACGGCAAAGGGAAACAAGGCTAAGGCACGACAACACACGGCTAGGAAATGCACGGCAAGGCAAGGAAAGGGTAACGCAAGGCAAGGCACGGTGAGTCTAGGCAAGGCTAATGCACGAGAACGCAAGGCTAGGCAATGCACGACAATGCAAGGAAAGCTTAAAGCAAAGGAAGGCACGGTCCGGCGAGATAAGGCTAAGGCACGACAACGCAAGGCTAGGCAATGCACGGAAGGCAAGCAAAGTGTAACGGAAGGTAAGGAAGGCAAGGGAAAGCAAGGAAAGGCAATGGTAACGGAAGGAACGGCACGGCAAGGGGAAACAAGGCTAAGGCACGACAACGCACGCTGGGCAATGCACGGCAAGGCAAGGAAAGGGTAACGCATGGGAAAGCACGGTCAGGCGAGGCAAGGCTAAGGCATGACAACGCAAGGCTAGGCAATGCACGGAAAGCAAGCAAAGAGTAACGGAACGCAAGGAAGGCAAGGGAAAGCAAGGGAAGGCAAGCGTAACGGAAGGAACGGCACGGCAAGGGGTAACAAGGCTAAGGCACGACAACGCAGGGCTAGGCAATGCACGGCAAGGCAAGGAAAGGGTAACGCAGGGGAAGGCACGGTCAGGAGAGGCAAGGATAAGGCACGACAACGCAAGGCTAGGCAATGCACGGCAAGGCAAGGAAAGAGTAACGGAAGGAAAGGAAGGCAAGGCAAAGCCAGGCAAGGCAAGTGTAACAAAAGGCACGCCACGGCAAGGGGAAACAAGGCTAAGGCACGACAACGCACGGCTAGGCAATGCACGGCAAGGCAAGGAAAGGGTAACGCATGGGAAAGCACGGTCAGGCGAGGCAAGGCTAAGGCACGAAAACGCAAGGCTAGGCAATGCACGGAAGGCAAGCAAAGGGTAACGGAAGGTAAGGAAGGCAAGGGAAAGCAAGGCAAGGCAAGGGTAACGGAAGGAACAGCACGGCTATGGGAAACAAGGCTAAGGCACGACAACGCAGGGCTAGGCAATGCACGGAAGGCAAGCAAAGAGTAACGGAAGGTTAGCAAGGCAAGGAAAAGCAAGAAAGGTAAGGGTAACGGAAGGAACGGCACGGCAAGGGGAAACAAGGCTAAGGCACGGCAACGCAGGCTAGGCAATGCACGGCAAAGCAAGGAAAGGGTAACGCAAGGCAAGGCACGGTCAGGCGAGGCAAGGCTAAGGCACGACAACGCAAGTCTAGGCAATGCAAGGAACGCAAGCAAAGAGTAACGGAAGGTTAGCAAGGCAAGGAAAAGCAAGAAAGGTAAGGGTAACGGAAGGAACGGCACGGCAAGGGGAAACAAGGCTAAGGCACGGCAACGCAGGCTAGGCAATGCACGGCAAGGCAAGGAAAGGGTAACGCATGGGAAAGCACAGTCAGGCGAGGCAAGGCTAAGGCACGACAACGCAGGCTAGGCAATGCACGGCAAGGCAAGGAAAGGGTAACGCATGGGAAATCACGGTCAGGCGAGGCAAGGATAAGGCACGACAACGCAAGGCTAGGCAATGCACGGCAAGGCAAGGAAAGAGTAACGGAAGGAAAGGAAGGCAAGGCAAAGCCAGGCAAGGCAAGTGTAACAAAAGGCACGCCACGGCAAGGGGAAACAAGGCTAAGGCACGACAACGCACGGCTAGGCAATGCACGGCAAGGCAAGGAAAGGGTAACGCATGGGAAAGCACGGTCAGGCGAGGCAAGGCTAAGGCACGACAACGCAAGGCTAGGCATTGCACGGAAGGCAAGCAAAGAGTAACGGAAGGTAAGGAAGGCAAGGGAAAGCAAGGCAAGGCAAGGGTAACGGAAAGAACAGCACGGCTATGGGAAACAAGGCTAAGGCACGACAACGCAGGGCTAAGCAATGCACGGCAAGGCAAGGAAAGGGGAACGGAAGTAAAGGAAGGCAAGGCAAACCCAGGCAAGGCAAGTGTAACAAAAGGCACGCCACGGCAAGGGGAAACAAGGCGAAGGCACGACAACGCACGGCTAGGCAATGCACGGCAAGGCATGGAAAGGGGAACGCAAGGCAAGGCACGGTCCGGCGAGGTAAGGATAAGGCACGACAACGCAAGGCTAGGCAATGCAGGGAAGGCAAGCAAGGAGTAACGGAAGGTAAGGAAGCAAGGGAAAGCAAGTCAAGGCAAGGGTAACGGAAGTAACCGCACGGCAAGGGGAAACAAGGCTAAGGCACGACAACGCACGCTAGGCAATGCACGGCAAAGCAAGGAAAGGGTAACGGAAGGGAAGGCACGGTCAGGCGAGGCAAGGCTAAGGCACGACAACGCAAGTCTAGGCAATGCACGGAAGGCAAGCAAAGAGTAACGGAAGGTTAGCAAGGCAAGGAAAAGCAAGAAAGGTAAGGGTAACGGAAGGAAAGGCACGGCAAGGGGAAACAAGGCTAAGGCACGGCAACGCAGGCTAGGCAATGCACGGCAAGGCAAGGAAAGGGTAACGCATGGGAAAGCACAGTCAGGCGAGGCAAGGCTAAGGCACGACAAAGCAGGCTAGGCAATGCACGGCAAGGCAAGGAAAGGGTAACGCATGGGAAAGCACGGTCAGTCGAGGCAAGGCTAAGGCACGACAACGCAAGGCTAGGCAATGCACGGAAAGCAAGCAAAGAGTAACGGAACGCAAGGAAGGCAAGGGAAAGCAAGGGAAGGCAAGGGTAACGGAAGGAACGGCACGGCAAGGGGTAACAAGGCTAAGGCACGACAACGCAGGGCTAGGCAATGAACGGCAAGGGAAGGAAAGGGTAACGCAAGGGAAGGCAAGGTCAGGTGAGGCAAGGATAAGGCACGACAACGCAAGGCTAGGCAATGCACGGCAAGGCAAGGAAAGAGTAACGGAAGGAAAGGAAGGCAAGGCAAAGCCAGGCAAGGCAAGTGTAACAAAAGGCACGCCACGGCAAGGGGAAACAAGGCTAAGGCAAGACAACGCACGGCTAGGCAATGCACGGCAAGGCAAGGAAAGGGTAACGCATGAGAAAGCTCGGTCAGGCGAGGCAAGGCTAAGGCACGACAACGCAAGGCTAGGCAATGCACGGAAGGCAAGCAAAGAGTAACGGAAGGTAAGGAAGGCAAGGGAAAGCAAGGAAAGGCAAGTGTAACGGAAGGAACGGCACGGCAAGGGGAAACAAAGCTAAGGCACGACAACGCACGCTAGGCAATGCACGGCAAGGCAAGGAAAGGGTAACGCATGGTAAAGCACGGTCAGGCGAGGCAAGCCTAAGGCATGACAACGCAAGGCTAGGCAATGCACGGAAAGCAAGCAAAGTGTGACGGAACGCAAGGAAGGCAAGGTAAAGCAAGGGAAGGCAAGGGTAACGGAAGGAACGGCACGGCAAGGGGTAACAAGGCTAATGCACGACAACGCAAGGGTAGGCACTGCACGGCAAGGAAAGGAAAGAATAACGGAAAGAAAGGAAGGCAAGGCAAAGCCAGGCAAGGCAAGTGTAACAAAAGGCACGCAACGGCAAGGGGAAACAAGGCTAAGGCACGACAACACACGGCTAAGAAATGCACGGCAATGCAAGGAAAGGCTAACGCAAGGCAAGGCACGGTGAGGCTAGGCAAGGCTAATGCACGACAACGCAAGGCTAGGCAATGCACGACAATGCAAGCAAAGCTTAAAGCAAAGGAAGGCACGGTCAGGCGAGATAAGGCTAAGGCACGACAACGCAAGGCTAGGCAATGCAGGGAAGGCAAGCAAAGAGTAACGGAAGGTAAATAAGGCAAGGGAAATCAAGGAAAGGCAATGGTAACGGAAGGAACGGCACGGCAAGGGGAAACAAGGCTAAGGCACGACAACGCACGCTAGGCAATGCACGGCAAGGCAAGGAAAGGGTAACGCAGGGGAAGGCACGGTCAGGTGAGGCAAGGAAAAGGCACGACAATGCAAGGCTAGGCAATGCACGGCAAGGCAAGGAAAGTGTAACGGAAGGAAAGGAAGGCAAGGCAAAGCCAGGCAAGGCAAGTGTAACAAAAGGCACGCCACGGCAAGGGGAAACAAGGCTAAGGCACGACAACGCACGGCTAGGCAATGCACGGCAAGGCAAGTAAAGGGTAACGCAAGGCAAGGCACGGTGAGGCTAGGCAAGGCTAATGCACGACAACGCAAGGCTAGGCAATGCACGACAATGCAAGGAAAGCTTAAAGCAAAGGAAGGCACGGTCAGGCGAGATAAGGCTAAGGCACGACAACGCAAGGCTAAGCAATGCAGGGAAGGGAAGCAAAGAGTAACGGAAGGTAAGCAAGGCAAGGAAAAGCAAGGAAAGGTAAGGGTAACGGTAGGAACGGCACGGCAAAGGGAAACAAGGCTAAGGCACGGCAACCCAGGCTAGGCAATGCACGGCAAGGCAAGGAATGGGTAACGCATGGGAAAACACATTCAGGCGAGGCAAGGCTAAGGCACGACAACGAAAGGCTAGGCAATGCACGGAAGGCAAGCAAAGAGTAACGGAAGGTAAGGAAGGCAAGGGAAAGCAAAGAAAGGCAAGTGTAACGGAAGGAACGTCACGGCAAGGGGAAAGAACGCTAAGGCACGACAACGCAAGGCTAGGCAATGCACGGCAAGGCAAGGACAGGGTAACGCAAGGGAAGGCACGGTGAATCTAGGCAAGGCTAATGCACGACAACGTAAGGCTAGGCAATGCACGGAAGGCAAGCAAAGAGTAACGAAAGACAAGGCACGGACAGGCAAGGCAAGGCTAATGCACGACAACGCAAGGATAGGCACTGCACGGCAAGGAAAGGAAAGAATAACGGAAAGAAAGGAAGGCAAGGCAAAGCCAGGCAAGGCAAGTGTAACAAAAGGCACGCAACGGCAAAGGGAAACAAGGCTAAGGCACGACAACACACGGCTAGGAAATGCACGGCAAGGCAAGGAAAGGGTAACGCAAGGCAAGGCACGGTGAGTCTAGGCAAGGCTAATGCACGAGAACGCAAGGCTAGGCAATGCACGACAATGCAAGGAAAGCTTAAAGCAAAGGAAGGCACGGTCCGGCGAGATAAGGCTAAGGCACGACAACGCAAGGCTAGGCAATGCACGGAAGGCAAGCAAAGTGTAACGGAAGGTAAGGAAGGCAAGGGAAAGCAAGGAAAGGCAATGGTAACGGAAGGAACGGCACGGCAAGGGGAAACAAGGCTAAGGCACGACAACGCACGCTGGGCAATGCACGGCAAGGCAAGGAAAGGGTAACGCATGGGAAAGCACGGTCAGGCGAGGCAAGGCTAAGGCATGACAACGCAAGGCTAGGCAATGCACGGAAAGCAAGCAAAGAGAAACGGAACGCAAGGAAGGCAAGGGAAAGCAAGGGAAGGCAAGCGTAACGGAAGGAACGGCACGGCAAGGGGTAACAAGTCTAAGGCACGACAACGCAGGGCTAGGCAATGCACGGCAAGGCAAGGAAAGGGTAACGCAGGGGAAGGCACGGTCAGGTGAGGCAAGGATAAGGCACGACAACGCAAGGCTAGGCAATGCACGGCAAGGCAAGGAAAGAGTAACGGAAGGAAAGGAAGGCAAGGCAAAGCCAGGCAAGGCAAGTGTAACAAAAGGCACGCCACGGCAAGGGGAAACAAGGCTAAGGCACGACAACGCACGGCTAGGCAGTGCACTGCAAGGCAAGGAAAGGGTAACGCATGGGAAAGCACGGTCAGGCGAGGCAAGGCTAAGGCACGAAAACGCAAGGCTAGGCAATGCACGGAAGGCAAGCAAAGAGTAACGGAAGGTAAGGAAGGCGAGGGAAAGCAAGGCAAGGCAAGGGTAACGGAAGGAACAGCACGGCCGTGGGAAACAAGGCTAAGGCACGACAACGCAGGGCTAGGCAATGCACGGCAAGGCAAGGCAAGGGTAACGGAAGGGAAGGCACGGTCAGGTGAGGCAAGGGTAATGCACGACAACGCAAGGCTAGGCAGTGCACGGCAAGGCAAGGAAAGAGTAACGGAAGTAAAGGAAGGCAAGGCAAACCCAGGCAAGGCAAGTGTAACAAAAGTCACGGCACGGCAAGTGTAAACAAGGCTAAGGCACGACTACGCACGGCTAGGCAATGCACGGCAAGGCATGGAAAGGGGAACGCAAGGCAAGGCACGGTCAGGCGAGGTAAGGATAAGGCACGACAACGCAAGGCTAGGCAATGCAGGGAAGGCAAGCAAGGAGTAACGGAAGGTAAGGAAGCAAGGGAAAGCAAGGCAAGGCAAGGGTAACGGAAGTAACCGCACGTCAAGGGGAAACAAGGCTAAGGCACGACAACGCACGCTAGGCAATGCACGGCAAAGCAAGGAAAGGGTAACGCAAGGGAAGGCACGGTCAGGCGAGGCAAGGCTAAGGCACGACAACGCAATTCTAGGCAATGCACGGAAGGCAAGGAAAGAGTAACGGAAGGTTAGCAAGGCAAGGAAAAGCCAGAAAGGTAAGGGTAACGGAAGGAACGGCACGGCAAGGTGAAAAAAGGCTAAGGCACGGCAACGCAGGCTAGGCAATGCACGGCAAGGCAAGGAAAGGGTAACGCATGGGAAAGCACGGTCAGGCGAGGCAAGGCTAAGGCACGACAACGCAAGGCTAGGCAATGCACGGAAAGGAAGCAAAGAGTAACGGAACGCAAGGAAGGCAAGGGAAAGCAAGGGAAGGCAAGGGTAACGGAAGGAACGGCACGGCAAGGGGTAACAAGGCTAAGGCACGACAACGCACGGCTAGGCAATGCACGGCAAGGCAAGGAAAGGGTAACCCAAGGCAAGGCACGGTGAGGCTAGGCAAGGCTAATGCACCACAACGGAAGGCTAGGCAATGTACGACAATGCAAGGAAAGCTTAAAGAAAAGGAAGGCACGGTCAGGCGAGATAAGGCTAAGGCACGACAACGCAAGGCTAGGCAATGCAGGGAAGGCAAGCAAAGAGTAACGGAAGGTAAATAAGGCAAGGGAAATGAAGGAAAGGCAATGGTAACGGAAGGAACGGCACGGCAAGGGGAAACAAGGCTAAGGCACGACAACGCACGCTAGGCAATGCACGGCAAGGCAAGGAAAGGGTAACGCAGGTGAAGGCACGGTCAGGTGAGGCAAGGATAAGGCACGACAATGCAAGGCTAGGCAATGCACGGCAAGGCAAGGAAAGAGTAACGGAAGGAAAGGAAGGCAAGGCAAAGACAGGCAAGGCAAGTGTAACAAAAGGCACGCCACGGGAAGGGGAAACAAGGCTAAGGCAAGACAACGCACGCTAGGCAATGCACGGCAAGGCAAGGAAAGGGTAACGCAAGGCAAGGCACGGTGAGGCTACGCAAGGCTAATGCACGGCAACGGAAGGCTAGGCAATGCACGACAATGCAAGGAAAGCTTAAAGGAAAGGAAGGCACGGTCCGGCGAGATAAGGTTAAGGCACGACAACGCAAGGCTAGGCAATGCAGGGAAGGGAAGCAAAGAGTAACGGAAGGTAAGCAAGGCAAGGAAAAGCAAGGAAAGGTAAGGGTAACAGTAGGAACGGCACGGCAAAGGGAAACAAGGCTAAGGCACGGCAACACAGGCTAGGCAATGCACGGCAAGGCAAGGAATGGGTAACGCATGGGAAAGCACGTTCAGGCGAGGCAAGGCTAAGGCACGACAACGCAAGGCTAGGCAATGCACGGAAGGCAAGCAAAGAGTAACGGAAGGTAAGGAAGGCAAGGGAATGCAAAGAAAGGCAAGTGTAACGGAAGGAGCGGCACGGCAAGGGGAAACAAGGCTAAGGCACGACAACGCACGGCTAGGCAATGCACGGCAAGGCAAGCAAAGGGTAACGCAAGGAAAGGCACGGTGAGGCTAGGCAAGGCTAATGCAAGAAAACGCAAGGCTAAGCGATGCACGACAATGCAAGGAAAGCTTAAAACAAAGGAAGGCAAGGTCAGGCGAGATAAGGCTAAGGGACGACAACGCAAGGCTAGGAAATTCAGGGAAGGCAAGCAAAGAGTAACGGAAGGCAAGGAAGGCAAGGAAAAGGAAGGAAAGGCCAGGGTAACGGAAGGAACGAGACGGCAATGGGAAACAAGTCTAAGGCACGTCTCCGAACGCTAGGGAATGAACGGCAAGGCAAGGAAAGGGTAACGCATTTGAAAGCACGGTCAGGCGAGGCAACGCTAAGGCACGACAACGCAAGGCTAGGCAATGCACGGAAGGCAAGCAAAGTGTAACGGAAGGTAAGGAAGGCAAGGGAAAGCAAAGAAAGGCAAGTGTAACGAAAGGAACGGCACGGCAAGGGGAAACAAGGCTAAGGCACGACAACGCACGGCTAGGCAATGCACGGCAAGGCAAGGAAAATGTAACGCAAGGCAAGGTACTGTGAGGCGAGGCAAGGCTAAGGCACGACAACGCAAGGCTAGGCAATGCACGGAAGGCAAGCAAAGAGTAACGGAAAGTAAGGAAGGCAAGGGAAAGCAAGGGAAGGCAAGGGTAACGGAAGGAACGGCACGGCAAGGGCTAACAAGGCTAAGGCACGAAAACGCAGGGCTAGGAAATGCACGGCAAGGCAAGGAAAGAGTAACGGAAGGAAAGGAAGGCAAGGCAAAGCCAGGCAAGGCAAGTGTAACACAAGGCAGGCAACGGCAAGGGGAAACAAGGCTAAGGCACGACAACACACGGCTAGGAAATGCACGGCAAGGCAAGGAAAGGGTAACGCAAGGCAAGGCACGGTGAGGCTAGGCAAGGCTAATGTACGACAACGCAAGGCTAGGCAATGCACGACAATGCAAGGAAAGCTTAAAGCAAAGGAAGGCAAGGTCAGGCGAGATAAGGCAAAGGCACGCTACGCAAGGCTAGGCAATTCAGGGAAGGCAAGCAAAGAGTAACGGAAGGTAAGCAAGGCAAGGAAAAGCAAGGAAAGGCAAGGGTAACGGAAGGAACAGCACGGCAAGGGGAAACAAGTCTAAGGCACGACACCGAACGCTAGGCAATGAACGGCAAGGCAAGGAAAGGGTAACGCATGAGAAAGCACGGTCAGGCGAGGCAAGGCTAAGGCACGACAACGAAAGGCTAGGCAATGCACGGAAGGCAAGCAAAGAGTAACGGAAGGTAAGGAAGGCAAGGGAAAGCAAGGAAAGGCAAGTGTAACGGAAGGAACGGCACGGGAAGGGGAAACAAGGCTAAGGCACGACAACACACGCTAGGCAATGCACGGCAAGGCAAGGAAAGGGTAACGCATGGGAAAGCACGGTCAGGCGAGGCAAGGCTAAGGCATGAGAACGCAAGGCTGGGCAATGCACAGAAAGCAAGCAAAGAGTAACGGAACGCAAGGAAGGCAAGGGAAAGCAAGGGAAGGCAAGGGTAACGGAAGGAACGGCACGGCAAGGGGTAAGAAGGCTACGGCACGACAACGCAGGGCTAGGCAATGCACGGCAAGGCAAGGAAAGGGTAACGCAGGGGAAGGCACGGTCAGGTGAGGCAAGGATAAGGCACGACAATGCAAGGCTAGGCAATGCACGGCAAGGCAAGTTAAGAGTAACGGAAGGAAAGGAAGGCAAGGCAAAGCCAGGCAAGGCAAGGGTAACGGAAGGAACGGCACGGCAAGGGGTAACAAGGCTAAGGCACGACAACGCAGGGCTAGGCAATGCACGGCAAGGCAAGGAAAGAGTAACGGAAGGAAAGGAAGGCAAGGCAAAGCCAGGCAAGGCAAGTGTAACAAAAGGCAGGCAACGGCAAGGGGAAACAAGGCTAAGGCACGACAACACACGGCTAGGAAATGCACGGCAAGGCAAGGAAAGGGTAACGCAAGGCAAGGCACGGTGAGGCTAGGCAAGGCTAATGCATGACAACGCAAGGGTAGGCAATGCACGACAATGCAAGTAAAGCTTAAAGCAAAGGAAAGCACGGTCAGGCGAGATAAGGCTAAGGCACGACTACGCAAGGCTAGGCAATGCAGGGTTAGGCAAGCAAAGTGTAACGGAATGTAAGGAAGGCAAGGGAAAGCAAGGAAAGGCAATGGTAACGGAAGGAACGGCACGGCAAGGGGAAACAAGTCGAAGGCACGACAACGCACGCTAGGCAATGCACGGCAAGGCAAGGAAAGGGTAACGCATGGGAAAGCACGGTCAGGGGAGGCAAGGCTAAGGCACGACAACGCAAGGCTTGGCAATGCACGGAAGGCAAGCAAAGAGTAACGGAAGGTAAGGATGGCAAGGGAAAGCAAAGAAAGGCAAGTGTAACGGTAGGAACGGCACGGCAAGGGGAAACAAGGCTAAGGCACGACAATGCACGCTAGGCAATGCACGGCAAGGCAAGGAATGGGTAACGCAGGGGAAAGCACGGTCAGGCGAGGCAAGGCTAAGGAAAGCCAACGCAAGGCTAGGCAATGCACGGAAAGCAAGCAAGGAGTAACGGAATGCAAGGAAGGAAAGGGAAAGCAAGGGAAGGCAAGGGTAACGGAAGGAACGGCACGGCAAGGGGTAACAAGGCTAAGGCACGACAACACACGGCTAGGAAATGCACGGCAAGGCAAGGAAAGGGTAACGCAAGGCAAGGCACGGTGAGGCTAGGCAAGGTTAATGCACGACAACGCAAGGCTAGGCAATGCACGACAATGCAAGGAAAGCTTAAAGCAAAGGAAGGCACGGTCAGGCGAGATAAGGCTAAGGCACGACAACGTAAGGCTAGGAAATTCAGGGAAGGCAAGCAAAAAGTAACGGAAGTTAAGCAAGGCAAGGAAAAGGAAGGAAAGGCCAGGGTAACGGAAGGAACGGCACGGCAAGGGGAAACAAGTCTAAGGCACGACACCGAACGCTAGGCAATGAACGGCAAGGCAAGTAAAGGGTAACGCATTTGAAAGCACGGTCAGGCGAGGCAAGGCTAAGGCATGACAACGCAAGGCTAGGCAATGCACGGAAAGGAAGCAAAGAGTAACGGAACGCAAGGAAGGCAAGGGAAAGCAAGGGAAGGCAAGGGTAACGGAAGGAACGGCACCGCAAGGGGTAACAAGGCTAAGGCACGACAACGCAGGGCTAGGCAATGCACGGCAAGGCAAGGAAAGGGTAACGCAGGGGAAGGCACGGTCAGGTGAGGCAAGGCTAATGCACGACAACGCAAGGCTAGGCAGTGCACGGTAAGGCAAGGAAAAACAAACGGAAGGAAAGGAAGGCAAGGCAAATCCAGGCAAGGCAAGTGTCACAAAAGGCACGGCAAGGCAAGGGGAAACAAGGCTAAGGCACGACAACGCACGGCTTGGCAATGCACGGCAAGGCAAGGAAAGGGTAACGCAAGGCAAGGCACGGTGAGGCTAGGCAAGGCTAATGCACGACAACGCAAGGCTAGGCAATGCACGACAATGCAAGGAAAGCTTAAAGCAAAGGAAGGCACGGTCAGGCGAGATAAGGCTAAGGCACGACAACTCAAGGCTAGGCAATGCAGGGAAGGGAAGCAAAGAGTAACGGAAGGTAAGCAAGGCAAGGAAAAGCAAGGAAAGGCAAGTGTAACGGAAGGAACGGCACGGGAAGGGGAAACAAGGCTAAGGCACGACAACGCACGCTAGGCAATGCACGGCAAGGCAAGGAAAGGGTAACGCATGGGAAAGCACGGTCAGGCGAGGCAAGGCTAAGGCATGACAACGCAAGGCTGGGCAATGCACAGAAAGCAAGCAAAGAGTAACGGAACGCAAGGAAGGCAAGGGAAAGCAAGGGAAGGCAAGGGTAACGGAAGGAACGGCACGGCAAGGGGTAAGAAGGCTACGGCACGACAACGCAGGGCTAGGCAATGCACGGCAAGGCAAGGGAAGGGCAACGCAGGGGAAGGCACGGTCAGGTGAGGCAAGGATAAGGCACGACAATGCAAGGCTAGGCAATGCACGGCAAGGCAAGGAAAGAGTAACGGAAGGAAAGGAAGGCAAGGCAAAGCCAGGCAAGGCAAGGGTAACGGAAGGAACGGCACGGTAAGGGGTAACAAGGCTAAGGCACGACAACGCAGGGCTAGGCAATGCACGGCAAGGCAAGGAAAGAGTAACGGAAGGAAAGGAAGGCAAGGCAAAGCCAGGCAAGGCAAGTGTAACAAAAGGCAGGCAACGGCAAGGGGAAACAAGGCTAAGGGACGACAACACACGGCTAGGAAATGCACGGCAAGGCAAGGAAAGGGTAACGCAAGGCAAGGCACGGTGAGGCTAGGCAAGGCTAATGCACGACAACGCAAGGGTAGGCAATGCACGACAATGCAAGGAAAGCTTAAAGCAAAGGAAGGCACGGTCAGGCGTGATAAGGCTAAGGCACGACAACGCAAGGCTTGGCAATGCACGGAAGGCAAGCAAAGAGTAACGGAAGGTAAGGATGGCAAGGGAAAGCAAAGAAAGGCAAGTGTAACGGAAGGAACGGCACGGCAAGGGGAAACAAGGCTAAGGCACGACAACGCACGCTAGGCAATGCACGGCAAGGCAAGGAAAGGGTAACGCATGGGAAATCACGGTCAGGCGAGGCAAGGCTAAGGAAAGCCAACGCAAGGCTAGGCAATGCACGGAAAGCAAGCAAGGAGTAACGGAATGCAAGGAAGGAAAGGGAAAGCAAGGGAAGGCAAGGGTAACGGAAGGAACGGCACGGCAAGGGGTAACAAGGCTAAGGCACGACAACACACGGCTGGGAAATGCACGGCAAGGCAAGGAAAGGGTAACGCAAGGCAAGGCACGGTGAGGCTAGGCAAGGTTAATGCACGACAACGCAAGGCTAGGCAATGCACGACAATGCAAGTAAAGCTTAAAGCAAAGGAAGGCACGGTCAGGCGAGATAAGGCTAAGGCACGACAACGCAAGGCTAGGAAATTCAGGGAAGGCAAGCAAAAAGTAACGGAAGGTAAGCAAGGCAAGGAAAAGGAAGGAAAGGCCAGGGTAACGGAAGGAACGGCACGGCAAGGGGAAACAAGTCTAAGGCACGACACCGAACGCTAGGCAATGAACGGCAAGGCAAGGAAAGGGTAACGCATTTGAAAGCACGGTCAGGCGAGGCAAGGCTAAGGCATGACAACGCAAGGCTAGGCAATGCACGGAAAGGAAGCAAAGAGTAACGGAACTCAAGGAAGGCAAGGGAAAGCAAGGGAAGGCAAGGGTAACGGAAGGAACGGCACCGCAAGGGGTAACAAGGCTAAGGGACGACAACGCAGGGCTAGGCAATGCACGGCAAGGCAAGGAAAGGGTAACGCAGGGGAAGGCACGGTCAGGTGAGGCAAGGATAAGGCACGACAATGCAAGGCTAGGCAATGCACGGCAAGGCAAGGAAAGAGTAACGGAAGGAAAGGAAGGCAAGGCAAAGCCAGGCAAGGCAAGTGTCACAAAAGGCACGCCACGGCAAGGGGAAACAAGGCTAAGGCACGACAACGCACGGCTAGGCAATGCACGGCAAAGCAAGGAAAGGGTAACGCAAGGCAAGGCACGGTGAGGCTAGGCAAGGCTAATGCACGACAACGCAAGGCTAGGCAATGCACGACAATGCAAGGAAAGCTTAATGCAAAGGAAGGCACGGTCAGGCGAGATAAGGCTAAGGCACGACAACGCAAGGCTAGGCAATGCAGGGAAGGGAAGCAAAGAGTAACGGAAGGTAAGCAAGGCCAGGAAAAGCAAGGAAAGTCAAGTGTAACGGAAGGAACGGCACGGGAAGGGGAAACAAGGCTAAGGCACGACAACGCACGCTAGGCAATGCACGGCAAGGCAAGGAAAGGGTAACGCATGGGAAAGCACGGTCAGGCGAGGCAAGGCTAAGGCATGACAACGCAAGCCTGGGCAATGCACAGAATGCAAGCAAAGAGTAACGGAACGCAAGGAAGGCAAGGGAAAGCAAGGGAAGGCAAGGGTAACGGAAGGAACGGCACGGCAAGGGGTAAGAAGGCTACGGCACGACAACGCAGGGCTAGGCAATGCACGGCAAGGCAAGGAAAGGGTAACGCAGGGGAAGGCACGGTCAGGTGAGGCAAGGATAAGGCACGACAATGCAAGGCTAGGCAATGCACGGCAAGGCAAGGAAAGAGTAACGGAAGGAAAGGAAGGCAAGGCAAAGCCAGGCAAGGCAAGGGTAACGGAAGGAACGGCACGGCAAGGGGTAACAAGGCTAAGGCACGACAACGCAGGGCTAGGCAATGCACGGCAAGGCAAGGAAAGAGTAACGGAAGGAAAGGAAGGCAAGGCAAAGCCAGGCAAGGCAAGTGTAACAAAAGGCAGGCAACGGCAAGGGGAAACAAGGCTAAGGCACGACAACACACGGCTAGGAAATGCACGGCAAGGCAAGGAAAGGGTAACGCAAGGCAAGGCACGGTGAGGCTAGGCAAGGCTAATGCACGACAACGCAAGGGTAGGCAATGCACGACAATGCAAGTAAAGCTTAAAGCAAAGGAAGGCATGGTCAGGCGAGATAAGGCTAAGGCACGAAAACTCAAGGCTAGGCAATGCAGGGAAGGCAAGCAAAGAGTAAAGGAAGGTAAGCAAGGTAAGGGAAAGCAAGGAAAGGCAATGGTAACGGAAGGAACGGCACGGGGAGGGGAAACAAGTCGAAGGCACGACAACGCACGCTAGGCAATGCACGGCAAGGCAAGGAAAGGGTAACGCATGGGAAAGCACGGTCAGGGGAGTCAAGGCTAAGGCACGACAACGCAAGGCTTGGCAATGCACGGAAGGCAAGCAAAGAGTAACAGAAGGTAAGGATGGCAAGGGAAAGCAAAGAAAGGCAAGTGTAACGGAAGGAACGGCACGGCAAGGGGAAACAAGGCTAAGGCACGACAACGCACGCTAGGCAATGCACGGCAAGGCAAGGAAAGGGTAACGCATGGGAAAGCACGGTCAGGCGAGGCAAGGCTAAGGAAAGCCAACGCAAGGCTAGGCAATGCACGGAAAGCAAGCAAGGAGTAACGGAATGCAAGGAAGGAAAGGGAAAGCAAGGGAAGGCAAGGGTAACGAAAGGAACGGCACGGCAAGGGGTAACAAGGCTAAGGCACGACAACACACGGCTAGGAAATGCACGGCAAGGCAAGGAAAGGGTAACGCAAGGCAAGGCACGGTGAGGCTAGGCAAGGTTAATGCACGACAACGCAAGGCTAGGCAATGCACGACAATGCAAGGAAAGCTTAAAGCAAAGGAAGGCACGGTCAGGCGAGATAAGGCTAAGGCACGACAACGTAAGGCTAGGAAATTCAGGGAAGGCAAGCAAAAAGTAACGGAAGGTAAGCAAGGCAAGGAAAAGGAAGGAAAGGCCAGGGTAACGGAAGGAACGGCACGGCAAGGGGAAACAAGTCTAAGGCACGACACAGAACGCTAGGCAATGAACGGCAAGGCAAGGAAAGGGTAACGCATTGGAAAGCACGGTGAGGCTAGGCAAGGCTAAGGCACGACAACGCAAGGCTAGGCAATGCACGACAATGCAAGGAAAGCTTAAAGCAAAGGAAGGCAAGGTCAGGCGAGATAAGGCAAAGGCACGCTACGCAAGGCTAGGCAATTCAGGGAAGGCAAGCAAAGAGTAACGGAAGGTAAGCAAGGCAAGGAAAAGCAAGGAAAGGCAAGGGTAACGGAAGGAACAGCACGGCAAGGGGAAACAAGTCTAAGGCACGACACCGAACGCTAGGCAATGAACGGCAAGGCAAGGAAAGGGTAACGCATGAGAAAGCACGGTCAGGCGAGGCAAGGCTAAGGCACGACAACGAAAGGCTAGGCAATGCACGGAAGGCAAGCAAAGAGTAACGGAAGGTAAGGAAGGCAAGGGAAAGCAAGGAAAGGCAAGTGTAACGGAAGGAACGGCACGGGAAGGGGAAACAAGGCTAAGGCACGACAACACACGCTAGGCAATGCACGGCAAGGCAAGGAAAGGGTAACGCATGGGAAAGCACGGTCAGGCGAGGCAAGGCTAAGGCATGAGAACGCAAGGCTGGGCAATGCACAGAAAGCAAGCAAAGAGTAACGGAACGCAAGGAAGGCAAGGGAAAGCAAGGGAAGGCAAGGGTAACGGAAGGAACGGCACGGCAAGGGGTAAGAAGGCTACGGCACGACAACGCAGGGCTAGGCAATGCACGGCAAGGCAAGGAAAGGGTAACGCAGGGGAAGGCACGGTCAGGTGAGGCAAGGATAAGGCACGACAATGCAAGGCTAGGCAATGCACGGCAAGGCAAGTTAAGAGTAACGGAAGGAAAGGAAGGCAAGGCAAAGCCAGGCAAGGCAAGGGTAACGGAAGGAACGGCACGGCAAGGGGTAACAAGGCTAAGGCACGACAACGCAGGGCTAGGCAATGCACGGCAAGGCAAGGAAAGAGTAACGGAAGGAAAGGAAGGCAAGGCAAAGCCAGGCAAGGCAAGTGTAACAAAAGGCAGGCAACGGCAAGGGGAAACAAGGCTAAGGCACGACAACACACGGCTAGGAAATGCACGGCAAGGCAAGGAAAGGGTAACGCAAGGCAAGGCACGGTGAGGCTAGGCAAGGCTAATGCATGACAACGCAAGGGTAGGCAATGCACGACAATGCAAGTAAAGCTTAAAGCAAAGGAAAGCACGGTCAGGCGAGATAAGGCTAAGGCACGACTACGCAAGGCTAGGCAATGCAGGGTTAGGCAAGCAAAGTGTAACGGAATGTAAGGAAGGCAAGGGAAAGCAAGGAAAGGCAATGGTAACGGAAGGAACGGCACGGCAAGGGGAAACAAGTCGAAGGCACGACAACGCACGCTAGGCAATGCACGGCAAGGCAAGGAAAGGGTAACGCATGGGAAAGCACGGTCAGGGGAGGCAAGGCTAAGGCACGACAACGCAAGGCTTGGCAATGCACGGAAGGCAAGCAAAGAGTAACGGAAGGTAAGGATGGCAAGGGAAAGCAAAGAAAGGCAAGTGTAACGGAAGGAACGGCACGGCAAGGGGAAACAAGGCTAAGGCACGACAACGCACGCTAGGCAATGCACGGCAAGGCAAGGAAAGGGTAACGCAGGGGAAAGCACGGTCAGGCGAGGCAAGGCTAAGGAAAGCCAACGCAAGGCTAGGCAATGCACGGAAAGCAAGCAAGGAGTAACGGAATGCAAGGAAGGAAAGGGAAAGCAAGGGAAGGCAAGGGTAACGGAAGGAACGGCACGGCAAGGGGTAACAAGGCTAAGGCACGACAACACACGGCTAGGAAATGCACGGCAAGGCAAGGAAAGGGTAACGCAAGGCAAGGCACGGTGAGGCTAGGCAAGGTTAATGCACGACAACGCAAGGCTAGGCAATGCACGACAATGCAAGGAAAGCTTAAAGCAAAGGAAGGCACGGTCAGGCGAGATAAGGCTAAGGCACGACAACGTAAGGCTAGGAAATTCAGGGAAGGCAAGCAAAAAGTAACGGAAGGTAAGCAAGGCAAGGAAAAGGAAGGAAAGGCCAGGGTAACGGAAGGAACGGCACGGCAAGGGGAAACAAGTCTAAGGCACGACACCGAACGCTAGGCAATGAACGGCAAGGCAAGTAAAGGGTAACGCATTTGAAAGCACGGTCAGGCGAGGCAAGGCTAAGGCATGACAACGCAAGGCTAGGCAATGCACGGAAAGGAAGCAAAGAGTAACGGAACGCAAGGAAGGCAAGGGAAAGCAAGGGAAGGCAAGGGTAACGGAAGGAACGGCACCGCAAGGGGTAACAAGGCTAAGGCACGACAACGCAGGGCTAGGCAATGCACGGCAAGGCAAGGAAAGGGTAACGCAGGGGAAGGCACGGTCAGGTGAGGCAAGGATAAGGCACGACAATGCAAGGCTAGGCAAAGCACGGCAAGGCAAGGAAAGAGTAACGGAAGGAAAGGAAGGCAAGGCAAAGCCAGGCAAGGCAAGTGTCACAAAAGGCACGCCACGGCAAGGGGAAACAAGGCTAAGGCACGACAACGCACGGCTAGGCAATGCACGGCAAAGCAAGGAAAGGGTAACGCAAGGCAAGGCACGGTGAGGCTAGGCAAGGCTAATGCACGACAACGCAAGGCTAGGCAATGCACGACAATGCAAGGAAAGCTTAAAGCAAAGGAAGGCACGGTCAGGCGAGATAAGGCTAAGGCACGACAACTCAAGGCTAGGCAATGCAGGGAAGGGAAGCAAAGAGTAACGGAAGGTAAGCAAGGCAAGGAAAAGCAAGGAAAGGCAAGTGTAACGGAAGGAACGGCACGGGAAGGGGAAACAAGGCTAAGGCACGACAACGCACGCTAGGCAATGCACGGCAAGGCAAGGAAAGGGTAACGCATGGGAAAGCACGGTCAGGCGAGGCAAGGCTAAGGCATGACAACGCAAGGCTGGGCAATGCACAGAAAGCAAGCAAGGAGTAACGGAACGCAAGGAAGGCAAGGGAAAGCAAGGGAAGGCAAGGGTAACGGAAGGAACGGCACGGCAAGGGGTAAGAAGGCTACGGCACGACAACGCAGGGCTAGGCAATGCACGGCAAGGCAAGGGAAGGGCAACGCAGGGGAAGGCACGGTCAGGTGAGGCAAGGATAAGGCACGACAATGCAAGGCTAGGCAATGCACGGCAAGGCAAGGAAAGAGTAACGGAAGGAAAGGAAGGCAAGGCAAAGCCAGGCAAGGCAAGGGTAACGGAAGGAACGGCACGGTAAGGGGTAACAAGGCTAAGGCACGACAACGCAGGGCTAGGCAATGCACGGCAAGGCAAGGAAAGAGTAACGGAAGGAAAGGAAGGCAAGGCAAAGCCAGGCAAGGCAAGTGTAACAAAAGGCAGGCAACGGCAAGGGGAAACAAGGCTAAGGGACGACAACACACGGCTAGGAAATGCACGGCAAGGCAAGGAAAGGGTAACGCAAGGCAAGGCACGGTGAGGCTAGGCAAGGCTAATGCACGACAACGCAAGGGTAGGCAATGCACGACAATGCAAGGAAAGCTTAAAGCAAAGGAAGGCACGGTCAGGCGTGATAAGGCTAAGGCACGACAACGCAAGGCTTGGCAATGCACGGAAGGCAAGCAAAGAGTAACGGAAGGTAAGGATGGCAAGGGAAAGCAAAGAAATGCAAGTGTAACGGAAGGAACGGCACGGCAAGGGGAAACAAGGCTAAGGCACGACAACGCACGCTAGGCAATGCACGGCAAGGCAAGGAAAGGGTAACGCATGGGAAAGCACGGTCAGGCGAGGCAAGGCTAAGGAAAGCCAACGCAAGGCTAGGCAATGCACGGAAAGCAAGCAAGGAGTAACGGAATGCAAGGAAGGAAAGGGAAAGCAAGGGAAGGCAAGGGTAACGGAAGGAACGGCACGGCAAGGGGTAACAAGGCTAAGGCACGACAACACACGGCTAGGAAATGCACGGCAAGGCAAGGAAAGGGTAACGCAAGGCAAGGCACGGTGAGGCTAGGCAAGGTTAATGCACGACAACGCAAGGCTAGGCAATGCACGACAATGCAAGTAAAGCTTAAAGCAAAGGAAGGCACGGTCAGGCGAGATAAGGCTAAGGCACGACAACGCAAGGCTAGGAAATTCAGGGAAGGCAAGCAAAAAGTAACGGAAGGTAAGCAAGGCAAGGAAAAGGAAGGAAAGGCCAGGGTAACGGAAGGAACGGCACGGCAAGGGGAAACAAGTCTAAGGCACGACACCGAACGCTAGGCAATGAACGGCAAGGCAAGGAAAGGGTAACGCATTTGAAAGCACGGTCAGGCGAGGCAAGGCTAAGGCATGACAACGCAAGGCTAGGCAATGCACGGAAAGGAAGCAAAGAGTAACGGAACTCAAGGAAGGCAAGGGAAAGCAAGGGAAGGCAAGGGTAACGGAAGGAACGGCACCGCAAGGGGTAACAAGGCTAAGGGACGACAACGCAGGGCTAGGCAATGCACGGCAAGGCAAGGAAAGGGTAACGCAGGGGAAGGCACGGTCAGGTGAGGCAAGGATAAGGCACGACAATGCAAGGCTAGGCAATGCACGGCAAGGCAAGGAAAGAGTAACGGAAGGAAAGGAAGGCAAGGCAAAGCCAGGCAAGGCAAGTGTCACAAAAGGCACGCCACGGCAAGGGGAAACAAGGCTAAGGCACGACAACGCACGGCTAGGCAATGCACGGCAAAGCAAGGAAAGGGTAACGCAAGGCAAGGCACGGTGAGGCTAGGCAAGGCTAATGCACGACAACGCAAGGCTAGGCAATGCACGACAATGCAAGGAAAGCTTAATGCAAAGGAAGGCACGGTCAGGCGAGATAAGGCTAAGGCACGACAACGCAAGGCTAGGCAATGCAGGGAAGGGAAGCAAAGAGTAACGGAAGGTAAGCAAGGCCAGGAAAAGCAAGGAAAGTCAAGTGTAACGGAAGGAACGGCACGGGAAGGGGAAACAAGGCTAAGGCACGACAACGCACGCTAGGCAATGCACGGCAAGGCAAGGAAAGGGTAACGCATGGGAAAGCACGTTCAGGCGAGGCAAGGCTAAGGCATGACAACGCAAGCCTGGGCAATGCACAGAATGCAAGCAAAGAGTAACGGAACGCAAGGAAGGCAAGGGAAAGCAAGGGAAGGCAAGGGTAACGGAAGGAACGGCACGGCAAGGGGTAAGAAGGCTACGGCACGACAACGCAGGGCTAGGCAATGCACGGCAAGGCAAGGAAAGGGTAACGCAGGGGAAGGCACGGTCAGGTGAGGCAAGGATAAGGCACGACAATGCAAGGCTAGGCAATGCACGGCAAGGCAAGGAAAGAGTAACGGAAGGAAAGGAAGGCAAGGCAAAGCCAGGCAAGGCAAGGGTAACGGAAGGAACGGCACGGCAAGGGGTAACAAGGCTAAGGCACGACAACGCAGGGCTAGGCAATGCACGGCAAGGCAAGGAAAGAGTAACGGAAGGAAAGGAAGGCAAGAAAAAGCCAGGCAAGGCAAGTGTAACAAAAGGCAGGCAACGGCAAGGGGAAACAAGGCTAAGGCACGACAACACACGGCTAGGAAATGCACGGCAAGGCAAGGAAAGGGTAACGCAAGGCAAGGCACGGTGAGGCTAGGCAAGGCTAATGCACGACAACGCAAGGGTAGGCAATGCACGACAATGCAAGTAAAGCTTAAAGCAAAGGAAGGCATGGTCAGGCGAGATAAGGCTAAGGCACGACAACGCAAGGCTAGGCAATGCAGGGAAGGCAAGCAAAGAGTAACGGAAGGTAAGGAAGGCAAGGGAAAGCAAGGAAAGGCAATGGTAACGGAAGGAACGGCACGGGGAGGGGAAACAAGTCGAAGGCACGACAACGCACGCTAGGCAATGCACGGCAAGGCAAGGAAAGGGTAACGCATGGGAAAGCACGGTCAGGGGAGTCAAGGCTAAGGCACGACAACGCAAGGCTTGGCAATGCACGGAAGGCAAGCAAAGAGTAACAGAAGGTAAGGATGGCAAGGGAAAGCAAAGAAAGGCAAGTGTAACGGAAGGAACGGCACGGCAAGGGGAAACAAGGCTAAGGCACGACAACGCACGCTAGGCAATGCACGGCAAGGCAAGGAAAGGGTAACGCATGGGAAAGCACGGTCAGGCGAGGCAAGGCTAAGGAAAGCCAACGCAAGGCTAGGCAATGCACGGAAAGCAAGCAAGGAGTAACGGAATGCAAGGAAGGAAAGGGAAAGCAAGGGAAGGCAAGGGTAACGAAAGGAACGGCACGGCAAGGGGTAACAAGGCTAAGGCACGACAACACACGGCTAGGAAATGCACGGCAAGGCAAGGAAAGGGTAACGCAAGGCAAGGCACGGTGAGGCTAGGCAAGGTTAATGCACGACAACGCAAGGCTAGGCAATGCACGACAATGCAAGGAAAGCTTAAAGCAAAGGAAGGCACGGTCAGGCGAGATAAGGCTAAGGCACGACAACGTAAGGCTAGGAAATTCAGGGAAGGCAAGCAAAAAGTAACGGAAGGTAAGCAAGGCAAGGAAAAGGAAGGAAAGGCCAGGGTAACGGAAGGAACGGCACGGCAAGGGGAAACAAGTCTAAGGCACGACACAGAACGCTAGGCAATGAACGGCAAGGCAAGGAAAGGGTAACGCATTCGAAAGCACGGTCAGGCGAGGCAAGGCTAATGCACGACAACGCAAGGCTAGGCAATGCACGACAATGCAAGGAAAGCTTAAAGCAAAGGAAGGCACGGTCAGGCGAGATAAGGCTAAGGCACGACAACGCAAGGCTAGGAAATTCAGGGAAGGCAAGCAAAAAGTAACGGAAGGTAAGCAAGGCAAGGAAAAGGAAGGAAAGGCCAGGGTAACGGAAGGAACGGCACGGCAAGGGGAAACAAGTCTAAGGCACGACACCGAACGCTAGGCAATGAACGGCAAGGCAAGGAAAGGGTAACGCATTTGAAAGCACGGTCAGGCGAGGCAAGGCTAAGGCATGACAACACAAGGTTAGGCAATGCACGGAAGGCAAGCAAAGAGTAACGGAAGGTAAGGAAGGCAAGGGAAAGCAAAGAAAGGCAAGTGTAACGGAAGGAACTGCACGGCAAGGGGAAACAAGGCTAAGGCACGACAACGCACTGCTAGGCAATGCACGGCAAGGCAAGCAAAGGGTAACGCAAGGCAAGGCACGGTGAGGCTAGGCAAGGCTAATGCACGAAAACGCAAGGCTAGGCAATGCACGACAATGCAAGGAAAGCTTAAAGCAAAGGAAGGCAAGGTCAGGCGAGATAAGGCAAAAGCACGACAACGCAAGGCTAGGCAATTCAGGGAAGGCAAGCAAAGAGTAACGGAAGGTAAGCAAGACAAGGAAAAGCAAGGAAAGGCAAGGGTAACGGAAGGAACGGCACGGCAAGGGGAAACAAGTCTAAGGCACGACACCGAACCCTAGGCAATGAACGGCAAGGCAAGGAAAGGGTTACGCATGGGAAAGCACGGTCAGGCGAGGCAAGGCTAAGGCACGACATCGCAAGGCTAGGCAATGCACGGAAGGCAAGCAAAGAGTAACGGAAGGTAAGGAAGGCAAGGGAAAGCAAGGAAAGGCAAGTGTAACGGAAGGAACGGCACGGCAAGGGGAAACAAGGCTAAGGCACGACAACGCACGGCTAGGCAATGCACGGCAAAGCAAGGAAAGGGTAACGCAAGGCAAGGCACGGTGAGGCTAGGCAAGGCTAATGCACGACAACGCAAGGCTAGGCAATGCACGACAATGCAAGGAAAGCTTAAAGCAAAGGAAGGCACGGTCAGGCGAGATAAGGCTAAGGCACGACAACGCAAGGCTAGGCAATGCAGGGAAGGGAAGCAAAGAGTAACGGAAGGTAAGCAAGGCAAGGAAAAGCAAGGAAAGGCAAGTGTAACGGAAGGAACGGCACGGGAAGGGGAAACAAGGCTAAGGCACGACAACGCACGCTAGGCAATGCACGGCAAGGCAAGGAAAGGGTAACGCATGGGAAAGCACGGTCAGGCGAGGCAAGGCTAAGGCATGACAACGCAAGGCTGGGCAATGCACAGAAAGCAAGCAAAGAGTAACGGAACGCAAGGAAGGCAAGGGAAAGCAAGGGAAGGCAAGGGTAACGGAAGGAACGGCACGGCAAGGGGAAACAAGGCTAAGGCACGACAACGCAGGGCTAGGCAATGCACGGCAAGGCAAGGGAAGGGTAACGCAGGGGAAGGCACGGTCAGGTGAGGCAAGGATAAGGCACGACAATGCAAGGCTAGGCAATGCACGGCAAGGCAAGGAAAGAGTAACGGAAGGAAAGGAAGGCAAGGCAAAGCCAGGCAAGGCAAGGGTAACGGAAGGAACGGCACGGTAAGGGGTAACAAGGCTAAGGCACGACAACGCAGGGCTAGGCAATGCACGGCAAGTCAAGGAAAGGGTAACGCAGGGGAAGGCACGGTCAGGTGAGGCAAGGAAAAGGCACGACAATGCAAGGATAGGCAATGCACGGCAAGGCAAGGAAAGTGTAATGGAAGGAAAGGAAGGCAAGGCACAGCCAGGTAAGGCAAGTGTAACAAAAGGCACGCCACGGCAAGGGGAAACAAGGCTAAGGCACGACAACGCACGGCTAGGCAATTCACGGCAAGGCAAGGAAAGGGTAACGCAAGGCAAGGCACGGTGAGGCTAGGCAAGGCTAATGCACGACAACGCAAGGCTAGGCAATGCACGACAATGCAAGGAAAGCTTAAAGCAAAGGAAGGCACGGTCAGGCGAGATAAGGCTAAGGCACGACAACTCAAGGCTAGGCAATGCAGGGAAGGGAAGCAAAGAGTAACGTAAGGTAAGCAAGGCAAGGAAAAGCAAGGAAAGGCAAGTGTAACGGAAGGAACGGCACGGGAAGGGGAAACAAGGCTAAGGCACGGCAACCCAGGCTAGGCAATGCACGGCAAGGCAAGGAATGGGTAACGCATGGGAAAGCACATTCAGGCGAGGCAAGGCTAAGGCACGACAACGCAAGGATAGGCAATGCACGGAAGGCAAGCAAAGAGTTACGGAACGCAAGGAAGGCAAGGGAAAGCAAGGGAAGGCAAGGGTAACGGAAGGAACGGCACGGCAAGGGGAAACAAGGCTAAGGCACGACAACGCACGCTAGGCAATGCACGGCAAGTCAAGGAAAGGGTAACGCAGGGGAAGGCACGGTCAGGTGAGGCAAGGATAAGGCACGACAATGCAAGGCTAGGCAATGCACGGCAAGGCAAGGAAAGAGTAACGGAAGGAAAGGAAGGCAAGGAAGGCAAGGCAAAGCCAGGCAAGGCAAGGGTAACGGAAGGAACGGCACGGCAAAGGGTAACAAGGCTAAGGCACGACAACGTAGGGCTAGGCAATGCACGGCAAGGCAAGGAAAGAGTAACGGAAGGAAAGGAAGGCAAGGCAAAGCCAGGCAAGGCAAGTGTAACAAAAGGCAGGCAACGGCAATGGGAAACAAGGCTCAGGCACGACAACGCACGCTAGGCAATGCACGGCAAGGCAAGGAAAGGGTAACGCATGGGAAAGCACGGTCAGGCGAGGCAAGGCTAAGGAAAGCCAACGCAAGGCTAGGCAATGCACGGAAAGCAAGCAAGGAGTAACGGAATGCAAGGAAGGAAAGGGAAAGCAAGGGAAGGCAAGGGTAACGGAAGGAACGGCACGGCAAGGGGTAACAAGGCTAAGGCACGACAACACACGGCTAGGCAATGCACGGCAAGGCAAGCAAAGGGTAACGCAAGGCAAGGCACGGTGAGGCTAGGCAAGGCTAATGCACAAAAACGCAAGGCTAGGCAATGCACGACAATGCAAGGAAAGCTTAAATCAAAGGAAGGCAAGGTCAGGCGTGATAAGGCAAAGGCACGACAACGCAAGGCTAGGCAATTCAGGGAAGGCAAGCAAAGAGTAACGGAAGGTAAGCAAGGCAAGGAAAAGCAAGGAAAGGCAAGGGTAAAGGAAGGAACGGCACGGCAAGGGGAAACAAGGCTAAGGCACTGCAACGCAGGCTAGGCAATGCACGGCAAGGCAAGGAAAGGGTAACGCATGGGAAAGCACGGTCAGGGGAGGCAAGGCTAAGGCATGACAACGCAAGGCTAGGCAATGCACGGAAAGCAAGCAAAGAGTAACGGAACGCAAGGAAGGCAAGAGAAATCAAGGGAAGGCAAGGGTAACGGAAGGAACGGCACGGCAAGGGGAAACAAGGCTAAGGCACGGCAACGTAGGCTAGGCAATGCACGGCAAGGCAAGGAAAGGGTAACGCATGGGAAAGCACTTTCAGGCGAGGCAAGGCTAAGGCACGACAACGCAAGGCTAGGCAATGCACGGAAGGCAAGCAAAGAGTAACGGAAGGTAAGGAAGGCAAGGGAATGCAAAGAAAGGCAAGTGTAACGGAAGGAGCGGCACGGCAAGGGGAAACAAGGCTAAGGCACGACAACGCACGGCTAGGCAATGCACGGCAAGGCAAGCAAAGGGTAACGCAAGGAAAGGCACGGTGAGGCTAGGCAAGGCTAATGCAAGAAAACGCAAGGCTAAGCGATGCACGACAATGCAAGGAAAGCTTAAAGCAAAGGAAGGCAAGGTCAGGCGAGATAAGGCTAAGGGACGACAACGCAAGGCTAGGAAATTCAGGGAAGGCAAGCAAAGAGTAACGGAAGGCAAGGAAGGCAAGGAAAAGGAAGGAAAGGCCAGGGTAACGGAAGGAACGAGACGGCAATGGGAAACAAGTCTAAGGCACGTCTCCGAACGCTAGGGAATGAACGGCAAGGCAAGGAAAGGGTAACGCATTTGAAAGCACGGTCAGGCGAGGCAACGCTAAGGCACGACAACGCAAGGCTAGGCAATGCACGGAAGGCAAGCAAAGTGTAACGGAAGGTAAGGAAGGCAAGGGAAAGCAAAGAAAGGCAAGTGTAACGAAAGGAACGGCACGGCAAGGGGAAACAAGGCTAAGGCACGAAAACGCACGGCTAGGCAATGCACGGCAAGGCAAGGAAAGTGTAACGCAAGGCAAGGTACTGTGAGGCGAGGCAAGGCTAAGGCACGACAACGCAAGGCTAGGCAATGCACGGAAGGCAAGCAAAGAGTAACGGAAAGTAAGGAAGGCAAGGGAAAGCAAGGGAAGGCAAGGGTAACAAAAGGCAGGCAACGGCAAGGGGAAACAAGGCTAAGGCACGACAACACACGGCTAGGAAATGCACGGCAAGGCAAGGAAAGGGTAACGCAAGGCAAGGCACGGTGAGGCTAGGCAAGGCTAATGTACGACAACGCAAGGCTAGGCAATGCACGACAATGCAAGGAAAGCTTAAAGCAAAGGAAGGCAAGGTCAGGCGAGATAAGGCAAAGGCACGCCACGCAAGGCTAGGCAATTCAGGGAAGGCAAGCAAAGAGTAACGGAAGGTAAGCAAGGCAAGGAAAAGCAAGGAAAGGCAAGGGTAACGGAAGGAACAGCACGGCAAGGGGAAACAAGTCTAAGGCACGACACCGAACGCTAGGCAATGAACGGCAAGGCAAGGAAAGGCTAACGCATGAGAAAGCTCGGTTAGGCGAGGCAAGGCTAAGGCACGACAACGCAAGGCTAGGCAATGCACGGAAGGCAAGCAAAGAGTAACGGAAGGTAAGGAAGGCAAGGGAAAGCAAGGAAAGGCAAGTGTAACGGAAGGAACGGCACGGGAAGGGGAAACAAGGCTAAGGCACGACAACACACGCTAGGCAATGCACGGCAAGGCAAGGAAAGGGTAACGCATGGGAAAGCACGGTCAGGCGAGGCAAGGCTAAGGCATGACAACGCAAGGCTGGGCAATGCACAGAAAGCAAGCAAAGAGTAACGGAACGCAAGGAAGGCAAGGGAAAGCAAGGGAAGGCAAGGGTAACGGAAGGAACGGCACGGCAAGGGGTAAGAAGGCTACGGCACGACAACGCAGGGCTAGGCAATGCACGGCAAGGCAAGGAAAGGGTAACGCAGGGGAAGGCACGGTCAGGTGAGGCAAGGATAAGGCACGACAATGCAAGGCTAGGCAATGCACGGCAAGGCAAGTTAAGAGTAACGGAAGGAAAGGAAGGCAAGGCAAAGCCAGGCAAGGCAAGGGTAACGGAAGGAACGGCACGGCAAGGGGTAACAAGGCTAAGGCACGACAACGCAGGGCTAGGCAATGCACGGCAAGGCAAGGAAAGAGTAACGGAAGGAAAGGAAGGCAAGGCAAAGCCAGGCAAGGCAAGTGTAACAAAAGGCAGGCAACGGCAAGGGGAAACAAGGCTAAGGCACGACAACACACGGCTAGGAAATGCACGGCAAGGCAAGGAAAGGGTAACGCAAGGCAAGGCACGGTGAGGCTAGGCAAGGCTAATGCACGACAACGCAAGGGTAGGCAATGCACGACAATGCAAGTAAAGCTTAAAGCAAAGGAAAGCACGGTCAGGCGAGATAAGGCTAAGGCACGACTACGCAAGGCTAGGCAATGCAGGGAAGGCAAGCAAAGTGTAACGGAATGTAAGGAAGGCAAGGGAAAGCAAGGAAAGGCAATGGTAACGGAAGGAACGGCACGGCAAGGGGAAACAAGTCGAAGGCACGACAACGCACGCTAGGCAATGCACGGCAAGGCAAGGAAAGGGTAACGCATGGGAAAGCACGGTCAAGGGAGGCAAGGCTAAGGCACGACAACGCAAGGCTTGGCAATGCAGGGAAGGCAAGCAAAGAGTAACGGAAGGTAAGGATGGCAAGGGAAAGCAAAGAAAGGCAAGTGTAACGGAAGGAACGGCACGGCAAGGGGAAACAAGGCTAAGGCACGACAACGCACGCTAGGCAATGCACGGCAAGGCAAGGAAAGGGTAACGCAGGGGAAAGCACGGTCAGGCGAGGCAAGGCTAAGGAAAGCCAACGCAAGGCTAGGCAATGCACGGAAAGCAAGCAAGGAGTAACGGAATGCAAGGAAGGAAAGGGAAAGCAAGGGAAGGCAAGGGTAACGGAAGGAACGGCACGGCAAGGGGTAACAAGGCTAAGGCACGACAACACACGGCTAGGAAATGCACGGCAAGGCAAGGAAAGGGTAACGCAAGGCAAGGCACGGTGAGGCTAGGCAAGGTTAATGCACGACAACGCAAGGCTAGGCAATGCACGACAATGCAAGGAAAGCTTAAAGCAAAGGAAGGCACGGTCAGGCGAGATAAGGCTAAGGCACGACAACGTAAGGCTAGGAAATTCAGGGAAGGCAAGCAAAAAGTAACGGAAGGTAAGCAAGGCAAGGAAAAGGAAGGAAAGGCCAGGGTAACGGAAGGAACGGCACGGCAAGGGGAAACAAGTCTAAGGCACGACACCGAACGCTAGGCAATGAACGGCAAGGCAAGTAAAGGGTAACGCATTTGAAAGCACGGTCAGGCGAGGCAAGGCTAAGGCATGACAACGCAAGGCTAGGCAATGCACGGAAAGGAAGCAAAGAGTAACGGAACGCAAGGAAGGCAAGGGAAAGCAAGGGAAGGCAAGGGTAACGGAAGGAACGGCACCGCAAGGGGTAACAAGGCTAAGGCACGACAACGCAGGGCTAGGCAATGCACGGCAAGGCAAGGAAAGGGTAACGCAGGGGAAGGCACGGTCAGGTGAGGCAAGGATAAGGCACGACAATGCAAGGCTAGGCAAAGCACGGCAAGGCAAGGAAAGAGTAACGGAAGGAAAGGAAGGCAAGGCAAAGCCAGGCAAGGCAAGGGTAACGGAAGGAACGGCACGGTAAGGGGTAACAAGGCTAAGGCACGACAACGCAGGGCTAGGCAATGCACGGCAAGGCAAGGAAAGAGTAACGGAAGGAAAGGAAGGCAAGGCAAAGCCAGGCAAGGCAAGTGTAACAAAAGGCAGGCAACGGCAAGGGGAAACAAGGCTAAGGGACGACAACACACGGCTAGGAAATGCACGGCAAGGCAAGGAAAGGGTAACGCAAGGCAAGGCACGGTGAGGCTAGGCAAGGCTAATGCACGACAACGCAAGGGTAGGCAATGCACGACAATGCAAGGAAAGCTTAAAGCAAAGGAAGGCACGGTCAGGCGTGATAAGGCTAAGGCACGACAACGCAAGGCTTGGCAATGCACGGAAGGCAAGCAAAGAGTAACGGAAGGTAAGGATGGCAAGGGAAAGCAAAGAAAGGCAAGTGTAACGGAAGGAACGGCACGGCAAGGGGAAACAAGGCTAAGGCAGGACAACGCACGCTAGGCAATGCACGGCAAGGCAAGGAAAGGGTAACGCATGGGAAAGCACGGTCAGGCGAGGCAAGGCTAAGGAAAGCCAACGCAAGGCTAGGCAATGCACGGAAAGCAAGCAAGGAGTAACGGAATGCAAGGAAGGAAAGGGAAAGCAAGGGAAGGCAAGGGTAACGGAAGGAACGGCACGGCAAGGGGTAACAAGGCTAAGGCACGACAACACACGGCTAGGAAATGCACGGCAAGGCAAGGAAAGGGTAACGCAAGGCAAGGCACGGTGAGGCTAGGCAAGGTTAATGCACGACAACGCAAGGCTAGGCAATGCACGACAATGCAAGTAAAGCTTAAAGCAAAGGAAGGCACGGTCAGGCGAGATAAGGCTAAGGCACGACAACGCAAGGCTAGGAAATTCAGGGAAGGCAAGCAAAAAGTAACGGAAGGTAAGCAAGGCAAGGAAAAGGAAGGAAAGGCCAGGGTAACGGAAGGAACGGCACGGCAAGGGGAAAGAAGTCTAAGGCACGACACCGAACGCTAGGCAATGAACGGCAAGGCAAGGAAAGGGTAACGCATTTGAAAGCACGGTCAGGCGAGGCAAGGCTAAGGCATGACAACGCAAGGCTAGGCAATGCACGGAAAGGAAGCAAAGAGTAACGGAACTCAAGGAAGGCAAGGGAAAGCAAGGGAAGGCAAGGGTAACGGAAGGAACGGCACCGCAAGGGGTAACAAGGCTAAGGGACGACAACGCAGGGCTAGGCAATGCACGGCAAGGCAAGGAAAGGGTAACGCAGGGGAAGGCACGGTCAGGTGAGGCAAGGATAAGGCACGACAATGCAAGGCTAGGCAATGCACGGCAAGGCAAGGAAAGAGTAACGGAAGGAAAGGAAGGCAAGGCAAAGCCAGGCAAGGCAAGTGTCACAAAAGGCACGCCACGGCAAGGGGAAACAAGGCTAAGGCACGACAACGCACGGCTAGGCAATGCACGGCAAAGCAAGGAAAGGGTAACGCAAGGCAAGGCACGGTGAGGCTAGGCAAGGCTAATGCACGACAACGCAAGGCTAGGCAATGCACGACAATGCAAGGAAAGCTTAATGCAAAGGAAGGCACGGTCAGGCGAGATAAGGCTAAGGCACGACAACGCAAGGCTAGGCAATGCAGGGAAGGGAAGCAAAGAGTAACGGAAGGTAAGCAAGGCCAGGAAAAGCAAGGAAAGTCAAGTGTAACGGAAGGAACGGCACGGGAAGGGGAAACAAGGCTAAGGCACGACAACGCACGCTAGGCAATGCACGGCAAGGCAAGGAAAGGGTAACGCATGGGAAAGCACGTTCAGGCGAGGCAAGGCTAAGGCATGACAACGCAAGCCTGGGCAATGCACAGAATGCAAGCAAAGAGTAACGGAACGCAAGGAAGGCAAGGGAAAGCAAGGGAAGGCAAGGGTAACGGAAGGAACGGCACGGCAAGGGGTAAGAAGGCTACGGCACGACAACGCAGTGCTAGGCAATGCACGGCAAGGCAAGGAAAGGGTAACTCAGGGGAAGGCACGGTCAGGTGAGGCAAGGATAAGGCACGACAATGCAAGGCTAGGCAATGCACGGCAAGGCAAGGAAAGAGTAACGAAAGGAAAGGAAGGCAAGGCAAAGCCAGGCAAGGCAAGTGTAACAAAAGGCAGGCAACGGCAAGGGGAAACAAGGCTAAGGCACGACAACACACGGCTAGGAAATGCACGGCAAGGCAAGGAAAGAGTAACGCAAGGCAAGGCACGGTGAGGCTAGGCAAGGCTAATACACGACAACGCAAGGGTAGGCAATGCACGACAATGCAAGTAAAGCTTAAAGCAAAGGAAGGCACGGTCAGGCGAGATAAGGCTAAGGCACGACAACGCAAGGCTAGGCAATGCAGGGAAGGCAAGCAAAGAGTAACGGAAGGTAAGGAAGGCAAGGGAAAGCAAGGAAAGGCAATGGTAACGGAAGGAACGGCACGGCAAGGGGAAACAAGTCGAAGGCACGACAACGCACGCTAGGCAATGCACGGCAAGGCAAGGAAAGGGTAACGCGTGGGAAAGCACGGTCAGGGGAGGCAAGGCTAAGGCACGACAACGCAAGGCTTGGCAATGCACGGAAGGCAAGCAAAGAGTAACGGAAGGTAAGGATGGCAAGGGAAAGCAAAGAAAGGCAAGTGTAACGGAAGGAACGGCACGGCAAGGGGAAACAAGGCTAAGGCACGACAACGCACGCTAGGCAATGCACGGCAAGGCAAGGAAAGGGTAACGTATGGGAAAGCACGGTCAGGCGAGGCAAGGCTAAGGAAAGCCAACGCAAGGCTAGGCAATGCACGGAAAGCAAGCAAGGAGTAACGGAATGCAAGGAAGGAAAGGGAAAGCAAGGGAAGGCAAGGGTAACGGAAGGAACGGCACGGCAAGGGGTAACAAGGCTAAGGCACGACAACACACGGCTAGGAAATGCACGGCAAGGCAAGGAAAGGGTAACGCAAGGCAAGGGACGGTGAGGCTAGGCAAGGTTAATGCACGACAACGCAAGGCTAGGCAATGCACGACAATTCAAGGAAAGCTTAAAGCAAAGGAAGGCACGGTCAGGCGAGATAAGGCTAAGGCACGAAAACGCAAGGCTAGGAAATTCAGGGAAGGCAAGCAAAAAGTAACGGAAGGTAAGCAAGGCAAGGAAAAGGAAGGAAAGGCCAGGGTAACGGAAGGAACGGCACGGCAAGGGGAAACAAGTCTAAGGCACGACACCGAACGCTAGGCAATGAACGGCAAGGCAAGGAAAGGGTAACGCATTTGAAAGCACGGTCAGGCGAGGCAAGGCTAAGGCATGACAACGCAAGTCTAGGCAATGCACGGAAAGGAAGCAAAGAGTAACGGAACGCAAGGAAGGCAAGGGAAAGCAAGGGAAGGCAAGGGTAACGGAAGGAACGGCACCGCAAGGGGTAACAATGCTAAGGCACGACAACGCAGGGCTAGGCAATGCACGGCAAGGCAAGGAAAGGGTAACGCAGGGGAAGGCACGGTCAGGTGAGGCAAGGATAAGGCACGACAATGCAAGGCTAGGCAAAGCACGGCAAGGCAAGGAAAGAGTAACGGAAGGAAAGGAAGGCAAGGCAAAGCCAGGCAAGGCAAGTGTAACAAAAGGCACGCCACGGCAAGGGGAAACAAGGCTAAGGCACGACAACGCACGGCTAGGCAATGCACGGCAAAGCAAGGAAAGGGTAACGCAAGGCAAGGCACGGTGAGGCTAGGCAAGGCTAATGCACGACAACGCAAGGCTAGGCAATGCACGACAATGCAAGGAAAGCTTAAAGCAAAGGAAGGCACGGTCAGGCGAGATAAGGCTAAGGCACGACAACGCAAGGCTAGGCAATGCAGGGAAGGGAAGCAAAGAGTAACGGAAGGTAAGCAAGGCCAGGAAAAGCAAGGAAAGGCAAGTGTAACGGAAGGAACGGCACGGGAAGGGGAAACAAGGCTAAGGCACGACAACGCACGCTAGGCAATGCACGGCAAGGCAAGGAAAGGGTAACGCATGGGAAAGCACGGTCAGGCGAGGCAAGGCTAAGGCATGACAACGCAAGGCTGGGCAATGCACAGAAAGCAAGCAAAGAGTAACGGAACGCAAGGAAGGCAAGGGAAAGCAAGGGAAGGCAAGGGTAACGGAAGGAACGGCACGGCAAGGGGTAAGAAGGCTACGGCACGACAACGCAGGGCTAGGCAATGCACGGCAAGGCAAGGAAAGGGTAACGCAGGGGAAGGCACTGTCAGGTGAGGCAAGGATAAGGCACGACAATGCAAGGCTAGGCAATGCACGGCAAGGCAAGGAAAGAGTAACGGAAGGAAAGGAAGGCAAGGCAAAGCGAAGCAACGGCACGGCAAGGGGTAACAAGGCTAAGGCACGACAACGCAGGGCTAGGCAATGCACGGCAAGGCAAGGAAAGAGTAACGGAAGGAAAGGAAGGCAAGGAAAAGCCAGGCAAGGCAAGTGTAACAAAGGGCAGGCAACGGCAAGGGGAAACAAGGCTAAGGCACGACAACACACGGCTAGGAAATGCACGGCAAGGCAAGGAAAGGGTAACGCATTTGAAAGCACGGTCAGGCGAGGCAAGGCTAATGCACGACAACGCAAGGCTAGGCAATGCACGACAATGCAAGGAAAGCTTAAAGCAAAGGAAGGCACGGTCAGGCGAGATAAGGCTAAGGCACGACAACGCAAGGCTAGGAAATTCAGGGAAGGCAAGCAAAAAGTAACGGAAGGTAAGCAAGGCAAGGAAAAGGAAGGAAAGGCCAGGGTAACGGAAGGAACGGCACGGCAAGGGGAAACAAGTCTAAGGCACGACACCGAACGCTAGGCAATGAACGGCAAGGCAAGGAAAGGGTAACGCATTTGAAAGCACGGTCAGGCGAGGCAAGGCTAAGGCATGACAACGCAAGGCTAGGCAATGCACGGAAAGGAAGCAAAGAGTAACGGAACGCAAGGAAGGCAAGGGAAAGCAAGGGAAGGCAAGGGTAACGGAAGGAACTTCACGGCATGGGAAACAAGGCTAAGGCACGACAACGCACGGCTAGGCAATGCACGGCAAGGCAAGCAAAGGGTAACGCAAGGCAAGGCACGGTGAGGCTAGGCAAGGCTAATGCACAAAAACGCAAGGCTAGGCAATGCACGACAATGCAAGGAAAGCTTAAAGCAAAGGAAGGCACGGTCAGGCGAGATAAGGCTAAGGCACGACAACGCAAGGCTAGGCAATGCAGGGAAGGGAAGCAAAGAGTAACGGAAGGTAAGCAAGGCCAGGAAAAGCAAGGAAAAGCAAGTGTAACGGAAGGAACGGCACGGGAAGGGGAAACAAGGCTAAGGCACGACAACGCACGCTAGTCAATGCACGGCAAGGCAAGGAAAGGGTAACGCATGGGAAAGCACGGTCAGGCGAGGCAAGGCTAAGGCATGACAACGCAAGGCTGGGCAATGCACAGAAAGCAAGCAAAGAGTAACGGAACGCAAGGAAGGCAAGGGAAAGCAAGGGAAGGCAAGGGTAACGGAAGGAACGGCACGGCAAGGGGTAAGAAGGCTACGGCACGACAACGCAGGGCTAGGCAATGCACGGCAAGGCAAGGAAAGGGTAACTCAGGGGAAGGCACGGTCAGGTGAGGCAAGGATAAGGCACGACAATGCAAGGCTAGGCAATGCACGGCAAGGCAAGGAAAGAGTAACGAAAGGAAAGGAAGGCAAGGCAAAGCCAGGCAAGGCAAGTGTAACAAAAGGCAGGCAACGGCAAGGGGAAACAAGGCTAAGGCACGACAACACACGGCTAGGAAATGCACGGCAAGGCAAGGAAAGAGTAACGCAAGGCAAGGCACGGTGAGGCTAGGCAAGGCTAATACACGACAACGCAAGGGTAGGCAATGCACGACAATGCAAGTAAAGCTTAAAGCAAAGGAAGGCACGGTCAGGCGAGATAAGGCTAAGGCACGACAACGCAAGGCTAGGCAATGCAGGGAAGGCAAGCAAAGAGTAACGGAAGGTAAGGAAGGCAAGGGAAAGCAAGGAAAGGCAATGGTAACGGAAGGAACGGCACGGGAAGGGGAAACAAGTCGAAGGCACGACAACGCACGCTAGGCAATGCACGGCAAGGCAAGGAAAGGGTAACGCATGGGAAAGCACGGTCAGGGGAGGCAAGGCTAAGGCACGACAACGCAAGGCTTGGCAATGCACGGAAGGCAAGCAAAGAGTAACGGAAGATAAGGATGGCAAGGGAAAGCAAAGAAAGGCTAGTGTAACGGAAGGAACGGCACGGCAAGGGGAAACAAGGCTAAGGCACGACAACGCACGCTAGGCAATGCACGGCAAGGCAAGGAAAGGGTAACGCATGGGAAAGCACGGTCAGGCGAGGCAAGGCTAAGGAAAGCCAACGCAAGTCTAGGCAATGCACGGAAAGCAAGCAAGGAGTAACGGAATGCAAGGAAGGAAAGGGAAAGCAAGGGAAGGCAAGGGTAACGGAAGGAACGGCACGGCAAGGGGTAACAAGGCTAAGGCACGACAACACACGGCTAGGAAATGCACGGCAAGGCAAGGAAAGGGTAACGCAAGGCAAGGCACGGTGAGGCTAGGCAAGGTTAATGCACGACAACGCAAGGCTAGGCAATGCACGACAATGCAAGGAAAGCTTAAAGCAAAGGAAGGCACGGTCAGGCGAGATAAGGCTAAGGCACGACAACGCAAGGCTAGGAAATTCAGGGAAGGCAAGCAAAAAGTAACGGAAGGTAAGCAAGGCAAGGAAAAGGAAGGAAAGGCCAGGGTAACGGAAGGAACGGCACGGCAAGGGGAAACAAGGCTAAGGCACGACAACGCAGGCTAGGCAATGCACGGCAAGGCAAGGAAAGGGTAACGCATGGGAAAGCACGGTCAGGCGAGGCAAGGCTAAGGCCCGACAACGCAAGTCTACCAATGCACGGAAAGGAAGCAAAGAGTAACGGAACGCAAGGAAGGCAAGGGAAAGCAAGGGAAGGCAAGGGTAACGGAAGGAACGGCACCGCAAGGGGTAACAAGGCTAAGTCACGACAACGCAGGGCTAGGCAATGCACGGCAAGGCAAGGAAAGGGTAACGCAGGGGCAGGCACGGTCAGGTGAGGCAAGGATAAGGCACGACAATGCAAGACTAGGCAAAGCACGGCAAGGCAAGGAAAGAGTAACGGAAGGAAAGGAAGGCAAGGCAAAGCCAGGCAAGGCAAGTGTAAAAAAAGGCACGCCACGGCAAGGGGAAACAAGGCTAAGGCAAGACAACGAACGGCTAGGCAATGCACGGCAAAGCAAGGAAAGGGTAACGCAAGGCAAGGCACGGTGAGGCTAGGCAAGGCTAATGCACGGCAACGCAAGGCTAGGCAATGCACGACAATGCAAGGAAAGCTTAAAGCAAAGGAAGGCACGGTCAGGCGAGATAAGGCTAAGGCACGACAACGCAAGGCTAGGCAATGCAGGGAAGGGAAGCAAAGAGTAACGGAAGGTAAGCAAGGCAAGGAAAAGCAAGGAAAGGCAAGGGTAACGGAAGGAACTGCACGGCAAGGGGAAACAAGGCTAAGGCACGGCAACGCAGGCTGGGCAATGCACGGCAAGGCAAGGAAAGGGTAACGCATGGGAAAGCACGTTCAGGCGAGGCAAGGCTAAGGCACGACAACGCAAGGCTAGGCAATGCACGGAAGGCAAGCAAAGAGTAACGGAAGGTAAGGAAGGCAAGGGAAAGCAAAGAAAGGCAAGTGTAACGGAAGGAACTGCACGGAATGGGAAACAAGGCTAAGGCACGACAACGCACGGCTAGGCAATGCACGGCAAGGCAAGCAAAGGGTAACGCAAGGCAAGGCACGGTGAGGCTAGGCAAGGCTAATGCACAAAAACGCAAGGCTAGGCAATGCACGACAATGCAAGGAAAGCTTAAAGCAAAGGAAGGCAAGGTCAGGCGTGATAAGGCAAAGGCACGACAACGCAAGGCTACGCAATTCAGGGAAGGCAAGCAAAGAGTAACGGAAGGTAAGGAAGGTAAGGAAAAGCAAGGAAAGGCAAGGGTAACGGAAGGAACGGCACGGCTAGGGGAAACAAGTCTAAGGCACGACACCGAACGCTAGGCAATGAACGGCAAGGCAAGGAAAGGGTAACGCATGGGAAAGCACGGTCAGGCGAGGCAAGGCTAATGCACGACAACGCAAGGCTAGGCAATGCACGGAAGGCAAGCAAAGAGTAACGGAAGGTAAGGAAGGCAAGGGAAATCAAGGAAAGGCAAGTGTAACGGAAGGAACGGCACGGCAAGGGGAAACAAGGCTAAGGCACGACAACGCACGGCTAGGCCATGCACGGCAAGGTAAGGAAAGGGTAACGCAAGGCAAGGCACGGTGAGGCAAGGCAAAGCTAATGCACGACAACGCAAGGCTAGGCAATGCACGACAATGCAAGGAAAGCTTAAAGCAAAGGAAGGCACGGTCAGGCGAGATAAGGCTAAGGCACGACAACGCAAGGCTAGGCAATGCAGGGCAGGGAAGCAAAGAGTAACGGAAGGTAAGCAAGGCAAGGAAAAGCAAGGAAAGGCAAGGGTAACGGAAGGAACGGCACGGCAAGGGGAAACAAGGCTAAGGCACGGCAACACAGGCTAGGCAATGCACGGCAAGGCAAGGAAAGGGTAACGCATGGGAAAGCACGGTCAGGCGAGGCAAGGCTAAGGCATGACAACGCAAGGCTAGGCAATGCACGGAAAGCAAGCAAAGAGTAACGGAACGCAAGGAAGGCAAGGGAAATCAAGGGAAGGCAAGGGTAACGGAAGGAACGGCACGGCAAGGGGAAACAAGGCTAAGGCACGGCAACGTAGGCTAGGCAATGCACGGCAAGGCAAGGAAAGGGTAACGCATGGGAAAGCACTTTCAGGCGAGGCAAGGCTAAGGCACGACAACGCAAGGCTAGGCAATGCACCGAAGGCAAGCAAAGAGTAACGGAAGGTAAGGAAGGCAAGGGAATGTAAAGAAAGGCAAGTGTAACGGAAGGAGCGGCACGGCAAGGGGAAACAAGGCTAAGGCACGACAACGCACGGCTAGGCAATGCACGGCAAGGCAAGCAAAGGGTAACGCAAGGAAAGGTACGGTGAGGCTAGGCAAGGCTAATGTAAGAAAACGCAAGGCTAAGCGATGCACGACAATGCAAGGAAAGCTTAAAGCAAAGGAAGGCAAGGTCAGGCGAGATAAGGCTAAGGGACGACAACGCAAGGCTAGGAAATTCAGGGAAGGCAAGCAAAGAGTAACGGAAGGCAAGGAAGGCAAGGAAAAGGAAGGAAAGGCCAGGGTCACGGGAGGAACGCTACGGCAATGGGAAACAAGTCTAAGGCACGACTCCGAACGCTAGGGAATGAACGGCAAGGCAAGGAAAGGGTAACGCATTTGAAAGCACGGTCAGGCGAGGCAACGCTAAGGCACGACAACGCAAGGCTAGGCAATGCACGGAAGGCAAGCAAAGAGTAACGGAAGGTAAGGAAGGCAAGGGAAAGCAAAGAAAGGCAAGTGTAACGAAAGGAACGGCACGGCAAGGGGAAACAAGGCTAAGGCACGACAACGCACGGCTAGGCAATGCACGGCAAGGCAAGGAAAGTGTAACGCAAGGCAAGGTACTGTGAGGCGAGGCAAGGCTAAGGCACGACAACGCAAGGGTAGGCAATGCACGGAAGGCAAGCAAAGAGTAACGGAAAGTAAGGAAGGCAAGGGAAAGCAAGGGAAGGCAAGGGTAACGGAAGGAACGGCACGGCAAGGGGTAACAAGGCTAAGGCACGACAACGCAGGGCTAAGCAATGCACGGCAAGGCAAGGAAAGAGTAACGGAAGGAAATGAAGGCAAGGCAAAGCCAGGCAAGGCAAGTGTAACAAACGCACGCAACGGCAAGGGGAAACAAGGCTAAGGCACGACAACACACGGCTAGGAAATGCACGGCAAGGCAAGGAAAGGGTAACGCAAGGCAAGGCACGGTGAGGCCAGGCAAGGCTAATGCACGACAAAGCAAGGCTAGACAATGCACGACAATGCAAGTAAAGCTTAAAGCAAAGGAAGGCACGGTCAGGCGAGATAAGGCTAAGGCAGGACAACGCAAGGCTAGGCAATGCAGGGAAGGCAAGCAAAGAGTAACGGAAGGTAAGGAAGGCAAGGGAAAGCAAGGAAAGGCAATGGTAACGGAAGGAACGGCACGGCAAGGGGAAACAAGTCTAAGGCACGACAACGCACGCTAGGCAATGCACGGCAAGTCAAGGAAAGGGTAACGCATGGGAAAGCACGGTCAGGGGAGGCAAGGCTAAGGAAAGCCAACGCAAGGCTAGGCAATGCACGGAAAGCAAGCAAGGAGTAACGGAATGCAAGGAAGGAAAGGGAAAGCAAGGGAAGGCAAGGGTAACGGAAGGAACGGCACGGCAAGGGGAAACAAGGCTAAGGCACGACCACGCACGGCTAGGCAATGCACGGCAAGGCAAGGAAAGGGTAACGCAAGGAAAGGCACGGTGAGGCTAGGCAAGGCTAATGCACGAAAACGCAAGGCTAGGCGATGCACGACAATGCAAGGAAAGGTTAAAGCAAAGGAAGGCAAGGTCAGGCGAGATAAGGCTAAGGGACGACAACGCAAGGCTAGGAAATTCAGGGAAGGCAAGCAAAGAGTAACGGAAGTTAAGCAAGGCAATTAAAAGGAAGGAAAGGCCAGGGTAACGGAAGGAACGGCACGGCAAGGGGAAACAAGTCTAAGGCACGACACCGAACGCTAGGCAATGAACGGCAAGGCAAGGAAAGGGTAACGCATTTGAAAGCACGGTCAGTCGAGGCAACGCTAAGGCAAGACAACGCAAGGCTAGGCAATGCACGGAAGGCAAGCAAAGAGTAACGGAATGTAAGGAAGGCAAGGGAAAGCAAGGAAAGGCAAGTGTAACGGAAGGAACGGCACGGCAAGGGGAAACAAGGCTAAGGCACGACAACGCACGGCTGGGCAATGCACGGCAAGGCAAGGAAAGGGTAACGCATGAGAAAGCACGGTCAGGCCAGGCAAGGCTAAGGCACGACAACGCAAGGCTAGGCAATGCACGGAAGGCAAGCAAAGAGTAACGGAAGGTAAGGAAGGCAAGGGAAAGCAAAGAAAGGCAAGTGTAACGGAAAGAACTGCACGGCAAGGGGAAACAAGGCTAAGGCACGACAACGCACGGCTAGGCAATGCACGGCAAGGCAAGCAAAGGGTAACGCAATGCAAGGCACGGTCAGGCGAGGCAAGGCTAAGGCACGACAACGCGAGGCTAGGCAATGCACGGAAGGCAAGCAAAGAGTAACGGAAGGTAAGGAAGGCAAGGGAAAGGAAGGGAAGGCAAGGGTAACGGAAGGAACGGCACGGCAAGGGGTAACAAGGCTAAGGCACGACAACGCAGGGCTAGGCAATGCACGGCAAGGCAAGGAAAGAGTAACGGAAGGAAAGGAAGGGAAGGCAAAGCCAGGCAAGGCAAGTGTAACAAAAGGCACGCAACGGAAGGGGAAACAAGGCTAAGGCACGACAACACACGGCGAGGAAATGCACGGCAAGGCAAGGAAAGGGTAACGCAAGGCAAGGCACGGTGAGGCTAGGCAAGGCTAATGCACGACAACGCAAGGCTAGACAATGCACGACAATGCAAGTAAAGCTTAAAGCAAAGGAAGGCACGGTCAGGCGAGATAAGGCTAAGGCACGACAACGCAAGGCTAGGCAATGCAGGGAAGGCAAGCAAAGAGTAACGGAAGGTAAGGAAGGCAAGGGAAAGCAAGGAAAGGCAATGGTAACGGAAGGAACGGCACGGCAAGGGGAAACAAGTCTAAGGCACGACAACGCACGCTAGGCAATGCACTGCAAGGCAAGGAAAGGGTAACGCATGGGAAAGCACGGTCAGGGGAGGCAAGGCTAAGGCACTACAACGCAAGGCTTGGCAATGCACGGAAGGCAAGCAAAGAGTAACGGAAGGTAAGGAAGGCAAGGGAAAGCAAAGAAAGGCAAGTGTAACGGAAGGAACGGCACGGCAAGCGGAAACAAGGCTAAGGCACGACAACGCACGCTAGGCAATGCACGGCAAGGCAAGGAAAGGGTAACGCATGGGAAAGCACGGTCAGGGGAGGCAAGGCTAAGGAAAGCCAACGCAAGGCTAGGCAATGCACGGAAAGCAAGCAAGGAGTAACGGAATGCAAGGAAGGAAAGGGAAAGCAGGGGAAGGCAAGGGTAACGGAAGGAACGGCACGGCAAGGGGTAAAAAGGCTAGGGCACGAAAACACACGGCTAGGAAATGCACGGCAAGGCAAGGAAAGGGTAACGCAAGGCAAGGCACGGTGAGGCTAGGCAAGGTTAATGCACGACAACGCAAGGCTAGGCAATGCACGGCAAGGCAAGGAAAGGGTAACGCATGGGAAAGCACGGTCAGGTGAGGCAAGGCTAAGGCATGACAACGCAAGGCTAGGCAATGCACGGAAAGCAAGCAAAGAGTAACGGAAGGTAACGAAGGCAAGGGAAAGCAACGAAAGGCAATGGTAACGGAAGGAACGGCACGGCAAGGGGAAACAAGTCTAAGGCACGACAACGCACGCTAGGCAATGCACGGCAAGGCAAGGAAAGAGTAAGGAAAAGGCAGGCAAGGCAAGTGTAACAAAAGGCACGCAACGGCAAGGGGAAACAAGGCTAAGGCACGACAACACACGGCTAGGAAATGCACGGCAAGACAAGGAAAGGGTAACGCAAGGCAAGGCACGGTGAGGCTAGGCAAGGCTAATGCACGACAACGCAAGGCTAGGCAATGCACGAAAATGCAAGTAAAGCTTAAAGCAAAGGAAGGCACGGTCAGGCGAGATAAGGCTAAGGCACGACAACGCAAGGCTAGGCAAATCAGGGAAGGCAAGCAAAGAGTAACGGAAGGTAAGGAAGGCAAGGTAAAGCAAGGAAAGGCAATGGTAACGGAAGGAACGGCACGGCAAGGGGAAACAAGGCTAAGGCACGACAACGCACGCTAGGCAATGCACGGCAAGGTAAGGAAAGGGTAACGCATGGGAAAGCACGGTCAGGCGAGGCAAGGCTAAGGCATGACAACGCAAGGCTAGGCAATGCACGGAAAGCAAGCAAAGAGTAACGGAACGCAAGGAAGGCAAGGGAAAGCAAGGGAAGGCAAGGGTAACGGAAGGAACGGCACGGCAAGGGGAAACAAGGCTAAGGCACGGCAACGAAGGCTAGGCAATTTACGGCAAGTCAAGGAAGGGTAACGCATGGGAAAGCACGTTCAGGGGAGGCAAGGCTAAGGCACGTCAACGCAAGGCTAGGCAATGCACGGAAGGCAAGAAAAGAGTAACGGAAGGAAACGAAGGCAAGGCAAAGCCAGGCAAGGCAAGTGTAACAAAAGGCACGCCACGGCAAGGGGAAACAAGGCTAAGGCACGACAACGCACGGCTAGGCAATGCACGGCAAGGCAAGCAAAGGGTAACGCAAGGCAAGGCACGGTGATGCTAGGCAAGGCTAATGCACGAAAACGCAAGGCTGGGCAATGCACAGAAAGCAAGCAAAGAGTAACGGAACGCAAGGAAGGCAAGGGAAAGCAAGGGAAGGCAAGGGTAACGGAAGGAACGGCACGGCAAGGGGCAAGAAGGCTACGGCACGACAACGCAGGGCTAGGCAATGCACGGCAAGGCAAGGAAAGGGTAACGCAGGGGAAGGCACGGTCACGTGAGGCAAGGATAAGGCACGACAATGCAAGGCTAGGCAATGCACGGCAAGGCAAGGAAAGAGTAACGGAAGGAAAGGAAGGCAAGGCAAAGCCAGGCAAGGCAAGTGTAACAAAAGGCAGGCAACGGCAAGGGGAAACAAGGCTAAGGCACGACAACGCAGGGCTAGGCAATGCACGGCAAGGCAAGGAAAGGGTAACGCAGGGGAAGGCACGGTCAGGTGAGGCAAGGATAAGGCACGACAATGCAAGGCTAGGCAATGCACGGCAAGGCAATGAAAGAGTAACGGAAGGAAAGGAAGGCAAGGCAAAGCCAGGCAAGGCAAGGGTAACGGAAGGAAGGGCACGGCAAGGGGTAACAAGGCTAAGGCACGACAACGCAGGGCTAGGCAATGCACGGCAAGGCAAGGAAAGAGTAACGGAAGGAAAGGAAGGCAAGGCAAAGCCAGGCAAGGCAAGTGTAACAAAAGGCAGGCAACGGCAAGGGGAAACATGGCTAAGGCACGACAACACACGGCTAGGAAATGCACGGCAAGGCAAGGAAAGCGTAACGCAAGGCACGGCACTTTGAGGCTAGGCAAGGCTAATGCACGACAACGCAAGGGTAGGCAATGCACGACAATGCAAGTAAAGCTTAAAGCAAAGGAAGGCACGGTCAGGGGAGATAAGGCTAAGGCACGACAACGCAAGGCTAGGCAATGCAGGGAAGGCAAGCAAAGAGTAACGGAAGGTAAGGAAGGCAAGGGAAAGCAAGGAAAGGCAATGGTAACGGAAGGAACGGCACGGCAAGGGGAAACAAGTCGAAGGCACGACAACGCACGCTAGGCAATGCACGGCAAGGCAAGGAAAGGGTAACGCATGGGAAAGCACGGTCAGGGGAGGCAAGGCTAAGGCACGACAACGCAAGGCTTGGCAATGCACGGAAGGGAAGCAAAGAGTAACGGAAGGTAAGGATGGCAAGGGAAAGCAAAGAAAGGCAAGTGTAACGGAAGGAACGGCACGGCAAGGGGAAACAAGGTTAAGGCACGACAACGCACGCTAGGCAATGCACGGTAAGGCAAGGAAAGGGTAACGCATGGGAAAGCACAGTCAGGCGAGGCAAGGCTAAGACAAGCCAACGGAAGGCTAGGCAATGCACGGAAAGCAAGCAAGGAGTAACGGAATGCAAGGAAGGAAAGGGAAAGCAAGGGAAGGCAAGGGTAACGGAAGGAACGGCACGGCAAGGGGTAACAAGCCTAAGGCACGACAACACACGGCTAGGAAATGCACGGCAAGGCAAGGAAAGGGTAACGCAAGGCAAGGCACGGTGAGGCTAGGCAAGGTTAATGCACGACAACGCAAGGCTAGGCAATGCACGACAATGCAAGGAAAGCTTAAAGCAAAGGAAGGCACGGTCAGGCGAGATAAGGCTAAGGCACGACAACGCAAGGCTAGGAAATTCAGGGAAGGCAAGCAAAAAGTAACGGAAGGTAAGCAAGGCAAGGAAAAGGAAGGAAAGGCCAGGCTAACGGAAGGAACGGCACGGCAAGGGGAAACAAGTCTAAGGCACGACACCGAACGCTAGGCAATGAACGGCAAGGCAAGGAAAGGGTAACGCATTTGAAAGCACGGTCAGGCGAGGCAAGGCTAAGGCATGACAACGCAAGGCTAGGCAATGCACGGAAAGGAAGCAAAGAGTAACGGAACGCAAGGAAGGCAAGGGAAAGCAAGGGAAGGCAAGGGTAACGGAAGGAACGGCACGGCAAGGGGTAACAAGGCTAAGGCACGACAACGCAGGGCTAGGCAATGCACGGCAAGGCAAGGAAAGGGTACCGCAGGGGAAGGCACGGTCAGGTGAGGCAAGGATAAGGCACGACAATGCAAGGCTAGGCAATGCACGGCAAGGCAAGGAAAGAGTAACGGAAGGTAAGGAAGGCAAGGGAAAGCAACGAAAGGCAATGGTAACGGAAGGAACGGCACGGGAAGGGGAAACAAGGCTAAGGCACGACAACGCACGCTAGGCAATGCACGGCAAGGCAAGGAAAGGGTAACGCATGGGAAAGCACGGTCAGGTGAGGCAAGGCTAAGGCATGACAACGCAAGGCTAGGCAATGCACGGAAAGCAAGCAACGAGTAACGGAACGCAAGGAAGGCAAGGGAAAGCAAGGGAAGGCAAGGGTAACGGAAGGAACGGCACGGCAAGGGGAAACAAGGCTAAGGCACGGCAAAGTAGGCTAGGCAATGCACGGAAAGGCAAGGAAAGGGTAACGCATGGAAAGGAAGGCAAAGCAAAGGCAGGCAAGGCAAGTGTAACAAAAGGCACGCAACGGCAAGGGGAAACAAGGCTAAGGCACGACAACACACGGCTAGGAAATGCACGGCAAGACAAGGAAAGGGTAACGCAAGGCAAGGCACTTTGAGGCTAGGCAAGGCTAATGCACGACAACGCAAGGCCAGGCAATGCACGAAAATGCAAGTAGAGCTTAAAGCAAAGGAAGGCACGGTCAGGCGAGATAAGGCTAAGGCACGACAACACAAGGCTAGGCAATTCAGGGAAGGCAAGCAAAGAGTAACGGAAGGTAAGGAAGGCAAGGTAAAGCAAGGAAAGGCAATGGTAACGGAAGGAACGGCACGGCAAGGGGAAACAAGGCTAAGGCACGACAACGCACGCTAGGCAATACACGGCAAGGTAAGGAAAGGGTAACGCATGGGAAAGCACGGTCAGGCGAGGCAAGGCTAAGGCATGACAACGCAAGGCTAGGCAATGCACGGAAAGCAAGCAAAGAGTAACGGAACGCAAGGAAGGCAAGGGAAAGCAAGGGAAGGCAAGGGTAACGGAAGGAACGGCACGGCAAGGGGAAACAAGGCTAAGGCACGGCAACGAAGGCTAGGCAATTTACGGCAAGGCAAGGAAAGGGTAACGCATGGGAAAGCACGTTCAGGGGAGGCAAGGCTAAGGCACGTCAACGCAAGGCTAGGCAATGCACGGAAGGCAAGCAAAGAGTAACGGAAGGAAAGGAAGGCAAGGCAAAGCCAGGCAAGGCAAGTGTAACAAAAGGCACGCCACGGCAAGGGGAAACAAGGCTAAGGCACGACAACGCACGGCTAGGCAATGCACGGCAAGGCAAGGAAAGGGTAACGCAAGGCAAGGCACGGTGAGGCTAGGCAAGTTTAATGCACGACAACGCAAGGCTAGGCAATGCACGACAATGCAAGGAAAGCTTAAAGCAAAGGAAGGCACGGTCAGGCGAGATAAGGCTAAGGCACGACAACGCAAGGCTAGGCAATGCAGGGAAGGAAAGCAAAGAGTAACGGAAGGTAAGCAAAGCAAGGAAAAGCAAGGAAAGTCAAGGGTAACGGAAGGAACTGCACGGCAAGGGGAAACAAGGCTAAGGCACGGCAACGCAGGCTGGGCAATGCACGGCAAGGCAAGGAAAGGGTAACGCATGGGAAAGCACTTTCAGGCGAGGCAAGGCTAAGGCACGACAACGCAAGGCTAGGCAATGCACGGAAGGTAAGCAAAGAGTAACGGAAGGTAAGGAAGGCAAGGGAAAGCAAAGAAAGGCAAGTGTAACGGAAGGAACTGCACGGCATGGGAAACAAGGCTAAGGCACGACAACGCACGGCTAGGCAATGCACGGCAAGGCAAGCAAAGGGTAACTAAAGGCAAGGCACGGTGAGGCTAGGCAAGGCTAATGCACAAAAACGCAAGGCTAGGCAAAGCACGACAATGCAAGGAAAGTTTAAAGCAAAGGAAGGCAAGGTCAGGCGTGATAAGGCAAAGGCACGACAACGCAAGGCTAGGCAATTCAGGGAAGGCAAGCAAAGAGTAACGGAAGGTAAGGAAGGCAAGGAAAAGCAAGGAAAGGCAAGGGTAACGGAAGGAACGGCACGGCTAGGGGAAACAAGTCTAAGGCACGACACCGAACGCTAGGCAATGAACGGCAAGGCAAGGAAAGGGTAACGCATGGGAAAGCACGGTCAGGCGGGCAAGGCTAAGGGACGACAACGCAAGGCTAGGGAATGCACGGAAGGCAAGCAAAGAGTAACGGAAGGCAAGGAAGGCAAGGGAAATCAAGGAAAGGCAAGTGTAACGGAAGGAACGGCACGGCAAGGGGAAACAAGGCTAAGGCACGACAACGCACGCTAGGCAATGCACGGCAAGGCAAGGAAAGGGTAACGAATGGGAAAGCACGGTCAGGCGAGGCAAGGCTAAGGCATGACAACGCAAGGCTAGGCAATGCACGGAAAGCAAGCAAAGAGTGACGGAACGCAAGGAAGGCAAGGGAAAGCAAGGGAAGGCAAGGGTAACGGAAGGAACGGCACGGCAAGGGGTAAGAAGGCTAAGGCACGACAACGCAGGGCTAGGCGATGCACGGCAAGGCAAGGAAAGGGTAACGCAGGGGAAGGCACGGTCAGGTGAGGCAAGGGTAAGGCACGACAATGCAAGGCTAAGCAATGCACGGCAAGGCAAGGAAAGAGTAACGGAAGGAAAGGAAGGCAAGGCAAAGCCCGGGAAGGCAAGTGTAACAAAAGGCACGCCACGGCAAGGGGAAACAAGGCTAAGGCACGACAACGCACGGCTAGGCCATGCTCGGCAAGGCAAGGAAAGGGTAACGCAAGGCAAGGCACGGTGAGGCTAGGCAAAGCTAATGCACGACAACGCAAGGCTAGGCAATGCACGATAATGCAAGGAAAGCTTAAAGGAAAGGAAGGCACGGTCAGGCGAGATAAGGTTAAGGCACGACAACGCAAGGCTAGGCAATGCAGGGCAGGGAAGCAAAGAGTAACGGAAGGTAAGCAAGGCAAGGAAAAGCAAGGAAAGGCAAGGGTAACGGAAGGAACGGCACGGCAAGGGGAAACAAGGCTAAGGCACGGCAACGCAGGCTAGGCAATGAACGGCAAGGCAAGGAAAGGGTAACGCATGGGAAAGCACGGTCAAGCGAGGCAAGGCTAAGGCATGACAACGCAAGGCTAGGCAATGCACGGAAAGCAAGCAAAGAGTAACGGAACGCAAGGAAGGCAAGGGAAAGCAAAGGAAGGCAAGGGTAACGGAAGGAACGGCACGGCAAGGGGTAACAAGGCTAAGGCACTACAACGTAGGCTAGGCAATGCACGGCAAGGCAAGGAAAGGGTAACGCATGGGAAAGCACTTTCAGGCGAGGCAAGGCTAAGGCACGACAACGCAAGGCTAGGCAATGCACGGAAGGCAAGCAAAGAGTAACGGAAGGTAAAGAAGGCAAGGGAATGCAAAGAAAGGCAAGTGTAACGGAAGGAGCGGCACGGCAAGGGGAAACAAGGCTAAGGCACGACAACGCACGGCTAGGCAATGCACGGCAAGGCAAGCAAAGGGTAACGCAAGGAAAGGCACGGTGAGGCTAGGCAAGGCTAATGCAAGAAAACGCAAGGCTAAGCGATGCACGACAATGCAAGGAAAGCTTAAAGCAAAGGAAGGCAAGGTCAGGCGAGATAAGGCTAAGGGACGACAACGCAAGGCTAGGAAATTCAGGGAAGGCAAGCAAAGAGTAACGGAAGGCAAGGAAGGCAAGGAAAAGGAAGGAAAGGCCAGGGTCACGGAAGGAACGGCACGGCAATGGGAAACAAGTCTAAGGCACGACTCCGAACGCTAGGCAATGAACGGCAAGGCAAGGAAAGGGTAACGCATTTGAAAGCACGGTCAGGCGAGGCAACGCTAAGGCACGACAACGCAAGGCTAGGCAATGCACGGAAGGCAAGCAAAGAGTAACGGAAGGTAAGGAAGGCAAGGGAAAGCAAAGAAAGGCAAGTGTAACGAAAAGAACGGCACGGCAAGGGGAAGGAAGGTTAAGGCACGACAACGCACGGCTAGGCAATGCACGGCAAGGCAAGGAAAGTGTAACGCAAGGCAAGGTACTGTGAGGCGAGGCAAGGCTAAGGCACGACATCGCAAGGCTAGGCAATGCACGGAAGGCAAGCAAAGAGTAACGGAAAGTAAGGAAGGCAAGGGAAAGCAAGGGAAGGCAAGGGTAACGGAAAGAACGGCACGGCAAGGGGTAACAAGGCTAAGGCACGACAACGCAGGGGTAGGCAATGCACGGCAAGGCAAGGAAAGAGTAACGGAAGGAAAGGAAGGCACGGCAAAGCCAGGCAAGGCAAGTGTAACAAAAGGCACGCAACGGCAAGGGGAAACAAGGCTAAGGCACGACAATACACGGCTAGGAAATGCACGGCAAGGCAAGGAAAGGGTAACGCAAGGCAAGGCACGGTGAGGCTAGGCAAGGCTAATGCACGACAACGCAAGGCTAGAAAATGCACGACAATGCAAGTAAAGCTTAAAGCAAAGGAAGGCACGGTCAGGCGAGATAAGGCTAAGGCACGACAACGCAAGGCTAGGCAATGCAGGGAAGGCAAGCAAAGAGTAAGGGAAGGTAAGGAAGGCAAGGGAAAGCAAGGAAAGGCAATGGTAACGGAAGGAACGGCACGGCAAGGGGAAACAAGGCTAAGGCACGACAACGCACGCTAGGCAATGCACGGCAAGGAAAGGAAAGGGTAACGCATGGGAAAGCACGGGCAGGGGAGGCAAGGCTAAGGCACGACAACGCAAGGCTTGGCAATGCACGGAAGGCAAGCAAAGAGTAACGGAAGGTAAGGAAGGCAAGGGAAAGCAAAGAAAGGCAAGTGTAACGGAAGGAACGGCACGGCAAGGGGAAACAAGGCTAAGGCACGACAACGCACGCTAGGCAATGCACGGCGAGGCAAGGAAAGGGTAACGCATGGGAAAGCACGTTCAGGCGAGGTAAGGCTAAGGCACGACAACGCAAGGCTAGGCAATGCACGGAAGGCAAGCAAAGAGTAACGGAAGGTAAGGAAGGCAAGGGAAAGCAAAGAAAGGCAAGTGTAACGGAAGGAACTGCACGGCATGGGAAACAAGGCTAAGGCACGACAACGCACGGCTTGGCAATGCACGGCAAGGCAAGCAAAGGGTAACGCAAGGCAAGGAACGGTGAGGCTAGGCAAGGCTAATGCACAAAAACGCAAGGCTAGGCAATGCACGACAATGCAAGGAAAGCTTAAAGCAAAGGAAGGCAAGGTCAGGCGTGATAAGGCAAAGGCACGACAACGCAAGGCTAGGCAATTCAGGGAAGGCAAGCAAAGAGTAACGGAAGGTAAGGAAGGCAAGGAAAAGCAAGGAAAGGCAAGGGTAACGGAAGGAACGGCACGGCTAGGGGAAACAAGTCTAAGGCACGACACCGAACGCTAGGCAATGAACGGCAAGGCAAGGAAAGGGTAACGCATGGGAAAGCACGGTCAGGCGAGGCAAGGCTAAGGGACGACAACGCAAGGCTAGGCAATGCACGGAAGGCAAGCAAAGAGTAACGGAAGGTAAGGAAGGCAAGGGAAATCAAGGAAAGGCAAGTGTAACGGAAGGAATGGCACGGCAAGGGGAAACAAGGCTAAGGCACGACAACGCACGCTAGGCAATGCACGGCAAGGCAAGGGAAGGGTAACGCATGGGAAAGCACGGTCAGGCGAGGCAAGGCTAAGGCATGACAACGGAAGGCTAGGCAATGCACGGAAAGCAAGCAAAGAGTAACGGAACGCAAGGAAGGCAAGGGAAAGCAAGCGAAGGCAAGGGTAACGGAAGGAACGGCACGGCAAGGGGTAAGAAGGCTAAGGCACGACAACGCAGGGCTAGGCAATGCACGGCAAGGCAAGGAAACGGTAACGCAGGGGAAGGCACGGTCAGGTGAGGCAAGGAAAAGGCACGACAATGCAAGGCTAGGCAATGCACGGCAAGGCAAGGAAAGAGTAACGGAAGGAAAGGAAGGCAAGGCAAAGCCAGGCAAGCAAGTGTAACAAAAGGCACGCAACGGCAAGGGGAAACAAGGCTAAGGCACGACAACACACGGCTAGGAAATGCACGGCAAGGCAAGGAAAGGGTAACGCAAGGCAAGGCACGGTGAGGCTAGGCAAGGCTAATGAACGACAACGCAATGCTAGACAATGCACGACAATGCAAGTAAAGCTTAAAGCAAAGGAAGGCACGGTCAGGCGAGAGAAGGCTGAGGCACGACAACGCAAGGCTAGGCAATGCAGGGAAGGCAAGCAAAGAGTAACGGAAGGTAAGCAAGGCAATTAAAAGGAAGGAAAGTCCAGGGTAACGGAAGGAACGGCACGGCAAGGGGAAACAAGTCTAAGGCACGACACCGAACGCTAGGCAATTAACGGCAAGGCAAGGAAAGGGTAACGCATTTGAAAGCACGGTGAGGCGAGGCAATGCTAAGGCACGACAACGCAAGGCTAGGCAATGCACGGAAGGCAAGCAAAGAGTAACGGAAGGTAAGGAAGGCAAGGGAAAGCAAAGAAAGGCAAGTGTAACGGAAGGAACTGCACGGCAAGGGGAAACAAGGCTAAGGCACGACAACGCACGGCTAGGCAATGCACGGCAAGGCAAGCAAAGGGTAACGCAAGGCAAGGCACGGTCAGGGGAGGCAAGGCTAAGGCACGACAACGCAAGGCTAGGCAATGCACGGAAGGCAAGCAAAGAGTAACGGAAGGTAAGGAAGGCAAGGGAAAGCAAGGGAAGGCAAGGGTAACGGAAGGAACGGCACGGCAAGGGGTAACAAGGCTAAGGCACGACAACGCAGGGCTAGGCAATGCACGGCAAGGCAAGGAAAGAGTAACGGAAGGAAAGGAAGGCAAGGCAAAGCCAGGCAAGGCAAGTGTAACAAAAGGCACGCAACGGCAAGGGGAAACAAGGCTAAGGCACGACAACCCACGGCTAGGAAATGCACGGCAAGGCAAGGAAAGGGTAACGCAAGGCAAGGCACGGTGAGGCTAGGCAAGGCTAATGCACGACAACGCAAGGCTAGACAATGCACGACAATGCAAGCAAAGCTTAAAGCAAAGGAAGGCACGGTCAGGCGAGAGAAGGCTAAGGCACGACAACGCAAGGCTAGGCAATGCAGGGAAGGCAAGCAAAGAGTAACGGAAGGTAAGGAAGGCAAGGGAAAGCAAGGAAAGGCAATGGTAACGGAAGGAACGGCACGGCAAGGGGAAACAAGGCTAAGGCACGACAACGCACGCTAGGCAATGCACGGCAAGGCAAGGAAAGGGTAACGCATGGGAAAGCACGGTCAGGTGAGGCAAGGCTAAGGCATGACAACGCAAGGCTAGGCAATGCACGGAAAGCAAGCAAAGAGTAACGGAACGCAAGGAAGGCAAGGGAAAGCAAGGGAAGGCAAGGGTAACGGAAGGAACGACACGGCAAGGGGAAACAAGGCTAAGGCACGGCAACGTAGGCTAGGCAATGCACTGGAAGGCAAGGAAAGGGTAACGCATGGGAAAGCACGTTCAGGCGAGGCAAGGCTAAGGCACGACAACGCAAGGCTAGGCAATGCACGGAAGGCAAGCAAAGAATAACGGAAGGTAAGGAAGGCAAGGGAAGGCAAAGAAAGGCAAGTGTAACGGAAGGAACGGCACGGCAAGGGGAAACAAGGCTAAGGCACGACAACGCACGGCTAGGCAATGCACGGCAAGGCAAGCAAAGGGTAACGCAAGGAAAGGCACGGTGAGGCTAGGCAAGGCTAATGCACGAAAACGCAAGGCTAGGCGATGCACGACGATGCAAGGAAAGGTTAAAGCAAGGGAAGGCAAGGTCAGGCGAGATAAGGCTAAGGCACGACAACGCAAGGCTAGGCAATTCAGGGAAGGCAAGCAAAGAGTAACAGAAGGTAAGCAAGGCAAGGAAAAGCAAGGAAAGGCAAGGGTAACCCAAGGAACGGCAGGGCAAGGGGAAACAAGTCTAAGGCACGACACCGAACGCTAGGCAATGAAAGGAAAGGCAAGGAAAGGGTTACGCATGGGAAAGCACGGTCAGGCGAGGCAAGGCTAAGGCACGACAACGCAAGGCTAGGCAATGCACGGAAGGCAAGCAAAGAGTAACGGAAGGTAAGGAAGGCAAGGGAAAGCAAGGAAAGGCAATTGTAACGGAAGGAACGGCACGGCAAGGGGAAACAAGGCTAAGGCACGACAACGCACGCTAGGCAATGCACGGCAAGGCAAGGAAAGGGTAACGCAGGGGAAGGCACGGTCAGGTGAGGCAAGGATAAAGCACGACAATGCAAGGCTAGGCAATGCACTGCAAGGCAAGGAAAGAGTAACGGAAGGAAAGGAAGGCAAGGCAACGCAAGGCAAGGCAAATGTAAGAAAAAGGCACGACACAGCAAGGGGAAAAAAGGGTAAGGCACGACAACGCACGGCTAGGCAATGCACGGCAAGGCAAGGAAAGGGTAACGCAAGGGAAGGCACGGTGAGTCTGGGCAAGGCTAATGCACGACAACGCAAGGCTAGGCAATGCACGACAATGCAAGGAAACCTTAAAGCAAAGGAAGGCACGGTCAGGCGAGATAAGGCTAAGGCACGACAACGGAAGGCTAGGCAATGCAGGGAAGGGAAGCAAAGAGTAACGGAAGGTAAGCAAGGCAAGGAAAAGCAAGGAAAGGCAAGGGTAACGGAAGGAACTGCACGGCAAGGGGAAACAAGGCTAAGGCACGACACCGAACGCGAGGCAATGAACGGCAAGGCAAGGAAAGGGTAACGCATGGGAAAGCACGTTCAGGCGAGGCAAGGCTAAGGCACGACAACGCAAGGCTAGGCAATGCACGGAAGGCAAGCAAAGGGTAACGCAAGGCAAGGCACGGTCAGGCGAGGCAAGGCTAATGCACGACAACGCAAGGCTAGACAATGCACGACAATGCAAGTAAAGCTTAAAGCAAAGGAAGGCACGGTCAGGCGAGATAAGGCTAAGGCACGACAACGCAAGGCTTGGCAATGCACGGAAGGCAAGCAAAGAGTAACGGAAGGTAAGGAAGGCAAGGGAAAGCAAAGAAAGGCAAGTGTAACGGAAGGAACGGCACGGCAAGGGGAAACAAGGCTGAGGCACGACAACGCACGCTAGGCAATGCACGGCAAGGCAAGGAAAGGGTAACGCATGGGAAAGCACGGTCAGGCGAGGCAAGGCTAAGGAAAGCCAACGCAAGGCTAGGCAATGCACGGAAAGCAAGCAAGGAGTAACGGAATGCAAGGAAGGAAAGGGAAAGCAAGGGAAGGCAAGGGTAACGGAAGGAACGGCACGGCAAGGGGTAACAAGGCTAGGGCACGACAACACACGGCTAGGAAATGCACGGCAAGGCAAGGAAAGGGTAACGCAAGGCAAGGCACGGTGAGGCTAGGCAAGGTTAATGCACGACAACGCAAGGCTAGGGAATGCACGACAATGCAAGGAAAGCTTAAAGCAAAGGAAGTCATGGTCAGGCGAGATAAGGCTAAGGCACGACAACGCAAGGCTAGGCAATGCACGGAAGGCAAGCAAAGAGTAACGGAACGCAAGGAAGGCAAGGGAAAGCAAGGGAAGGCAAGGGTAACGGAAGGAACGGTACGGCAAGGGGAAACAAGGCTAAGGCACGGCAACGTAGGCTAGGCAATGCACTGGAAGGCAAGGAAAGGGTAACGCATGGGAAAGCACGGTCAGGTAAGGCAAGGCTAAGGCATGACAACGCAAGGCTAGGCAATGCACGGAAAGCAAGCAAAGAGTAACGGAACGCAAGGAAGGCAAGGGAAAGCAAGGGAAGGCAAGGGTAACGGAAGGAACGGTACGGCAAGGGGAAACAAGGCTAAGGCACGGCAACGTAGGCTAGGCAATGCACTGGAAGGCAAGGAAAGGGTAACGCATGGGAAATCACGTTCAGGCGAGGCAAGGCTAAGGCACGACAACGCAAGGCTAGGCAATGCACGGAAGGCAAGCAAAGAGTAATGGAAGGTAAGGAAGGCAAGGGAAGGCAAAGAAAGGCAAGTGTAACGGAAGGAACGGCACGGCAAGGGGAAACAAGGCTAAGGCACGACAACGGACGGCTAGGCAATGCACGGCAAGGCAAGCAAAGGGTAACGCAATGAAAGGCACGGTGAGGCTAGGCAAGGCTAATGCACGAAAACGCAAGGCTAGGCGATGCACGACAATGCAAGGAAAGGTTAAAGCAAGGGAAGGCAAGGTCAGGCGAGATAAGGCTAAGGCACGACAACACAAGGCTAGGAAATTCAGGGAAGGCAAGCAAAGAGTAACGGAAGGTAAGCAAGGCAATTAAAAGGAAGGAAAGGCCAGGGTAACGGAAGGAACGGCACGGCAAGGGGAAACAAGTCTAAGGCACGACACCGAACGCTAGGCAATGAACGGCAAGGCAATCAAAGGGTAACGCAATGAAAGGCACGGTGAGGATAGGCAAGGCTAATGCACGAAAACGCAAGGCTAGGCGATGCACGACAATGCAAGGAAAGGTTAAAGCAAGGGAAGGCAAGGTCAGGCGAGATAAGGCTAAGGCACGACAACGCAAGGCTAGGAAATTCAGGGAAGGCAAGCAAAGAGTAACGGAACGCAAGGAAGGCAAGGGAAAGCAAGGGAAGGCAAGGGTAACGGAAGGAACGGCACGGCAAGGGGAAACAAGGCTAAGGCACGACAACGCACGCTAGGCAATGCACGGCAAGGCAAGGAAAGGGTAACGCAGGGGAAGGCACGGTCAGGTGAGGCAAGGATAAGGCACGACAATGCAAGGCTAGGCAATGCACTGCAAGGCAAGGAAAGAGTAACGGAAGGAAAGGAAGGCAAGGCAAAGCCAGGCAAGGCAAATGTAAGAAAAAGGCACGGCACAGCAAGGGGAAACAAGGGTAAGGCACGACAACGCACGGCTAGGCAATGCACGGCAAGGCAAGGAAAGGGTAACGCAAGGGAAGTCACGGTGAGGCTGGGCAAGGCTAATGCACGACAACGCAAGGCTAGGCAATGCACGACAATGCAAGGAAACCTTAAAGCAAAGGAAGGCACGGTCAGGCGAGATAAGGCTAAGGCACGACAACGGAAGGCTAGGCAATGCAGGGAAGGGAAGCAAAGAGTAACGGAAGGTAAGCAAGGCAAGGAAAAGCAAGGAAAGGCAAGGGTAACGGAAGGAACTGCACGGCAAGGGGAAACAAGGCTAAGGCACGGCAACGCAGGCTGGGCAATGCACGGCAAGGCAAGGAAAGGGTAACGCATGGGAAAGCACGATCAGGCGAGGCAAGGCTAAGGCACGACAACGCAAGGCTAGGCAATGCACGGAAGGGAAGCAAAGAGTAACGGAAGGTAAGGAAGGCAAGGGAAAGCAAAGAAAGGCAAGTGTAACGGAAGGAAAGGCACGGCAAGGGGAAACAAGGCTAAGGCACGACACCGAACGCTAGGCAATGAACGGCAAGGAAAGGAAAGGGTAACGCATGGGAAAGCACGTTCAGGCGAGGCAAGGCTAAGGCACGACAACGCAAGGCTAGGCAATGCACGGAAGGCAAGCAAAGAGTAACGGAAGGTAAGGAAGGAAATGGAAAGCAAGGAAAGGCAAGTGTAACGGAAGGAACGGCACGGCAAGGGGAAACAACGCTAAGGCACGACAACGCACGCTAGGCAATGCACGGCAATGCAAGGAAAGGGTAACGCAAGGGATGGCACGGTCAGGTGAGGCAAGGATAAGGCACGAAAATGCAAGGCTAGGCAATGTACGGCAAGGCAAGGAAAGAGTAACGGAAGGAAAGGAAGGCAAGGCAAAGCCAGGCAAAGCAAGTGTAACAAAAGGCACACAACAGCAAAGGGAAACAAGGCTAAGGCACGACAACGCACGGCTTGGCAATGCACGGCAAGGCAAGGAAAGGGTAACGCAAGGCAAGGCACGGTGAGGCTAGGCAAGGCTAACGCACGACAATGCAAGGAAAGCTTAAAGCAAAGGAAGGCACGGTCAGGCGAGATAAGGCTAAGGCACGACAACGCAAGGCTAGGCAATGCAGGGAAGGGAAGCAAAGAGTAACGGAAGGTAAGCAAGGCAAGGAAAAGCAAGGAAAGGCAAGGGAAACGGAAGGAACGGCACGGCAAGGGGAAACAAGGCTAAGGCACGGCAACGCAGGCTAGGCAATTCACGGCAAGGCAAGGAAAGGGTAACGCATGGGAAAGCACGGTCAGGCGAGGCAAGGCTAAGGCACGACAACGCAAGGCTAGGCAATGCTCGGAAAGCAAGCAAGGAGTAACGGAACGCAAGGAAGGAAAGGGAAAGCAAGGGAAGGCAAGGGTATCGGAAGGAACGGCACGGCAAGGGGTAACAAGGCTAAGGCACGACAACACACGGCTAGGAAATGCACGGCAAGGCAAGGAAAGGGTAACGCAAGGGAAGGCAAGGTCAGGCGAGGCAAGGCTAAGGCACGACAACGCAAGTCTAGGCAATGCACGGAAGGCAAGCAAAGAGTAACGAAAGGCAAGGCACGGTCAGGCAAGGCAAGGCTAATGCACGACAACGCAAGGGTAGGCACTGCACGGCAAGGAAAGGAAAGAAGAACGGAAAGAAAGGAGGGCAAGGCAAAGCCAGGCAAGGCAAGTGTAACAAAGGCACGCAACGGCAAGGGGAAACAAGGCTAAGGCACGACAACACACGGCTAGGAAATGCACGGCAAGGCCAGGAAAGGGTAACGCAAGGCAAGGCACGGTGAGGCTAGGCAAGGCTAAAGCACGACAACGCAAGGCTAGGCAATGCACTACAATGCAAGGAAAGCTTAAAGCAAAGGAAGGCACGGTCAGGCGAGATAAGGCTAAGGCACGACAACGCAAGGCTACGCAATTCAGGGAAGGCAAGCAAAGAGTAACGGAAGGGAAGCAAGGCAAGGAAAAGCAAGGAAAGGCATGGGTAACGGAAGGAACGGCACGGCAAGGGGAAACAAGTCTAAGGCACGACACCGAACGCTAGGCAATGAACGGCAAGGCAAGTAAAGGGTAACGCATTTGAAAGCACGGTCAGGCGAGGCAACGCTAAGGCACGAAAACGCAAGGCTAGGCAATGCACGGAAGGCAAGCAAAGAGTAACGGAAGGTAAGGAAGGCAAGGGAAAGCAAGGAAAGGCAAGTGTAACGGAAGGAACGGCACGGCAAGGGGAAACAAGTCTAAGGCAGGACAACGCACGGCTAGGCAATGCACGGCAAGGCAAGGAAATTGTAACGCATTGGAAAGCACGGTCAGGCGAGGCAAGTCTAAGGCATGACAACGCAAGGCTAGGCAATGCACGGAAAGCAAGCAAAGAGTAACGGAACGCAAGGAAGGCAAGGGAAAGCAAGGGAAGTCAAGGGTAAGGGAAGGAACGGCAGGGCAAGGGGTAACAAGGCTAAGGCACGACAACGCAGGGCTAGGCAATGCACGGCAAGGCAAGGAAAGGGTAACGCAGGGGAAGGCACGGTCAGGTGAGGCAAGGATAAGGCACGACAATGCAAGGCTAGGCAATGCACGGCAAGGCAAGGAAAGAGTAAAGGAAGGAAAGGAAGGCAAGGCAAAGCAAGGCAAGGCAAGTGTAACAAAAGGCACGCCACGGCAAGGGGAAACAAGGCTAAGGCACGACAACGCACGGCTAGGCAATGCACGGCAAGGCAAGGAAAGGGTAACGCAAGGCAAGGGACGGTGAGGCTAGGCAAGGCTAATGCACGACAACGCAAGGCTAGGCAATGCACGACAATGCAAGGAAAGCTTAAAGCAAAGGAAGGCACGGTCAGGCGAGATAAGGCTAAGGCACGACAACGCAAGGCTAGGCAATGCAGGGAAGGGAAGCAAAGAGTAACGGAAGGTAAGCAAGGCAAGGAAAAGCAAGGAAAGGCAAGGGTAACGGAAGGAACTGCACGAAAAGGGGAAACAAGGCTAAGGCACGACAACGCACGGCCAGGAATGCACGGCAAGGCAAGCAAAGTGTAACGCAAGGCAAGGTACTGTGAGGCTAGGCAAGGCTAATGCACGAAAACGCAAGGCTAGGCAATGCACGACAATGCAAGGAAAGCTTAAAGCAAAGGAAGGCAAGGTCAGGCGAGATAAGGCTAAGGCACGACAACGCAAGGCTAGGCAATGCAGGGAAGGGAAGCAAAGAGTAACGGAAGGTAAGCAAGACAAGGAAAAGCAAGGAAAGGCAAGGGTAACGGAAGGAACGGCACGGCAAGGAGAAACAAGTCTAAGGCACGACACCGAACGCTAGGCAATGAACGGCAAGGCAAGGAAAGAGTAACGCATGGGAAAGCACGGTCAGGCGAGGCAAGGCTAAGGCACGACAAGGCAAGGCTAGGCAATGCACGGCAAGGCAAGGAAAGAGTAACGGAAGGAAAGGAAGGCAAGGGAATGCAAAGAAAGGCAATTGTAACGGAAGGAACTGCACGGCAAGGGGAAACAAGGCTAAGGCACGACACCGAACGCTAGGCAATGAACGGCAAGGCAAGGAAAGGGTAACGCATGGGAAAGCACGGTCAGGCGAGGCAAGGCTAAGGCACGACAACGCAAGGCTAGGCAATGCACGGAAGGCAAGGAAAGAGTAACGGAAGGTAAGGAAGGAAAGGGAAAGCAAGGAAAGGCAAGTGTAACGGAAGGAACGGCACGGCAAGGGGAAACAAGGCTAAGGCACGACAACGCACGCTAGGCAATGCACGGCAAGGCAAGGAAAGGGTAACGCAAGGCAAGGCACGGTGAGGCTAGGCAAGGCTAACGCACGACAACGCAAGGCTAGGCAATGCACGACAATGCAAGGAAAGCTTAAAGCAAAGGAAGGCACGGTCAGGCAAGATAAGGCTAAGGCACGACAACGCAAGGCTAGGCAATGCAGGGAAAGGAAGCAAAGAGTAACGGAAGGTAAGCAAGGCAAGGAAAAGCAAGGAAAGGCAAGGGTAACGGAAGGAACGGCACGGCAAGGGGACACAAGTCTAAGGCACGGCAACGCAGGCTAGGCAATTCACGGCAAGGCAAGGAAAGGGTAACGCATGGGAAACCACGGTCAGGCGAGGCAAGGCTAAGGCACGACAACGCAAGGCTAGGCAATGCTCGGAAAGCAAGCAAGGAGTAACGGAACGCAAGGAAGGAAAGGGAAAGCAAGGGAAGGCAAGGGTATCGGAAGGAACGGCACGGCAAGGGGTAACAAGGCTAAGGCATGACAACACACGGCTAGGAAATGCACGGCAAGGCAAGGAAAGGGTAACGCAAGGGAAGGCAAGGTCAGGCGAGGCAAGGCTAAGGCACGACAACGCAAGTCTAGGCAATGCACGGAAGGCAAGCAAAGAGTAACGAAAGGCAAGGCACGGTCAGGCAAGGCAAGGCTAATGCACGACAACGCAAGGGTAGGCACTGCACGGCAAGGAAAGGAAAGAATAACGGAAAGAAAGGAGGGCAAGGCAAAGCCAGGCAAGGCAAGTGTAACAAAGGCACGCAACGGCAAGGGGAAACAAGGCTAAGGCACGACAACACACGGCTAGGAAATGCACGGCAAGGCCAGGAAAGGGTAACGCAAGGCAAGGCACGGTGAGGCTAGGCAAGGCTAAAGCACGACAACGCAAGGCTAGGCAATGCACTACAATGCAAGGAAAGCTTAAAGCAAAGGAAGGCACGGTCAGGCGAGATAAGGCTAAGGCACGACAACGCAAGGCTAGGCAATTCAGGGAAGGCAAGCAAAGAGTAACGGAAGGGAAGCAAGGCAAGGTAAAGCAAGGAAAGGCAAGGGTAACGGAAGGAACGGCACGGCAAGGGGAAACAAGGCTAAGGCACGGCAACGCAGGCTGGGCAATGCACGGCAAGGCAAGGAAAGGGTAACGCATGGGAAAGCACGTTCAGACGAGGCAAGGCTAAGGCACGACAACGCAAGGCTAGGCAATGCACGGAAGGCAAGCAAAGAGTAACGGAAGGTAAGGAAGGCAAGGGAAAGCAAAGAAAGGCAAGTGTAACGAAAGGAACGGCACGGCAAGGGGAAACAAGGCTAAGGCACGACAACGCACGGCCAGGCAATGCACGGCAAGGCAAGCAAAGTGTAACGCAAGGCAAGGTACTGTGAGGCTAGGCAAGGCTAATGCACGAAAACGCAAGGCTAGGCAATGCACGACAATGCAAGGAAAGCTTAAAGCAAAGGAAGGCAAGGTCAGGCGAGGTAAGGCTAAGGCACGACAACGCAAGGCTAGGCAATGCACGGAAGGCAAGCAAAGAGTAACGGAAGGTAAGGAAGGCAAGGGAAAGCAAGGAAAGGCACGTGTAACGGAAGGAACGGCACGGCAAGGGGAAACAAGGCTGAGGCACGACAACGCACGCTGGGCAATGCACGGCAAGGCAAGGAAAGGGTAACGCATGGGAAAGCACGGTCAGGCGAGGCAAGGCTAAGGCATGACAACGCAAGGCTAGGCAATGCACGGAAAGCAAGCAAAGAATAACGGAACGCAAGGAAGGCAAGGGAAAGCAAGGGAAGGCAAGGGTAACGGAAGGAACGGCACGGAAAGTGGTAAAAAGGCTAAGGCACGACAACGCAGGGCTAGGCAATGCACGGCAAGGCAAGGAAAGGGTAACGCAAGGGATGGCACGGTCAGGTGAGGCAAGGATAAGGCACGAAAATGCAAGGCTAGGCAATGCACGGCAAGGCAAGGAAAGAGTAACGGAAGGAAAGGAAGGCAAGGCAAAGCCAGGCAAGGCAAGTGTAACAAAAGGCACGCCACGGCAAGGGGAAACAAGGCTAAGGCACGACAACGCACGGCTAGGCCATGCACGGCAAAGCAAGGAAAGGGTAACGCAAGGCAAGGCACGGTGAGGCTAGGCACGGCTAATGCACGAAAACGCAAGGCCAGGCGATGCACGACAATGCAAGGAAACTTAAAGCAAAGGAAGGCAAGGACAGGCGAGATAAGGCTAAGGCACGACAAGGCAAGGTTAGGAAATTCAGGGAAGGCAAGCAAAGAGTAACGGAAGGTAAGCAAGGCAAGGAAAAGGAAGGAAAGGCCAGGGTAACGGAAGGAACGGCACGGCAAGGGGAAAGAAGTCTAAGGCACGACACCGAACGCTAGGAAATGAACGGCAAGGCAAGGAAAGGGTAACGCATTTGAAAGCACGGTCAGGCGAGGCAAGGCTAAGGCACGACAACGCACGGCTAGGCAATGCACGGAAAGCAAGCAAGGAGTAACGGAATGCAAGGAAGGAAAGGGAAAGCAAGGGAAGGCAAGGGTAACGGAAGGAACGGCAGGGCAAGGGTTAACAAGGCTAAGGCACGACAACACACGGCTAAGAAATGCACGGCAAGGGAAGGAAAGGGTAACGCAAGGCAAGGCACGGTGAGGCTAGGCAAGGTTAATGCACGACAACGCAAGGCTAGGCAATGAACGACAATGCAAGGAAAGCTTAAAGCAAAGGAAGGCACGGTCAGGCGAGATAAGGTTAAGGCACGACAACGCAAGGCTAGGCAATGCACGGAAGGCAAGCAAAGAGTAACGGAAGGTAAGGAAGGCAAGGGAAAGCAAGGAAAGGCACCTGTAACGGAAGGAACGGCACGGCAAGGGGAAACAAGGCTGAGGCACGACAACGCACGCTAGGCAATGCACGGCAAGGCAAGGAAAGGGTAACGCATGGGAAAGCACGGTCAGGCGAGGCAAGGCTAAGGAATGACAACGCAAGGCTAGGCAATGCACGGAAAGAAAGCAAAGAATAACGGAACGCAAGGAAGGCAAGGGAAAGCAAGGGAAGGCAAGGGTAACGGAAGGAACGGCACGGCAAGTGGTAACAAGGCTAAGGCACGACAACGCAGGGCTAGGCAATGCACGGCAAGGCAAGGAAAGGTTAACGCAACGGATGGCACGGTCAGGTGAGGCAAGGATAAGGCACGAAAATGCAAGGCTAGGCAATGCACGGCAAGGCAAGGAAAGAGTAACGGAAGGAAAGGAAGGCAAGGCAAAGCCAGGCAAGGCAAGTGTAACAAAAGGCACGCCACGGCAAGGGGAAACAAGGCTAAGGCACGACAACGCACGGCTAAGCAATGCACGGCAAGGCAAGGAAAGGGTAACGCAAGGCAAGGCACGGTGAGGCTAGGCAAGGCTAATGCACGACAACGCAAGTCTAGGCAATGCACGACAATGCAAGGAAAGCTTAAAGCAAAGGAAGGCACGGTCAGGCGAGATAAGGCTAAGGCACGACAACGCAAGGCTAGGCAATGCAGGGAAGGGAAGCAAAGGGTAACGGAAGGTAAGCAAGGCAAGGAAAAGCAAGGAAAGGCAAGGGTAATGGAAGGAACGGCACGGCAAGGGGAAACAAGGCTAAGGCACGGCAACGCAGGCTAGGCAATGTACGGCAAGGCAAGGAAAGGATAACGCATGGGAAAGCACGGTCAGGCGAGGCAAGGCTAAGGCACGACAACGCAAGGCTAAGCAATGCACGGAAGGCAAGCAAAGAGTAACGGAAGGTAAGGAAGGCAAGGGAAAGCAAAGAAATGCAAGTGTAACGAAAGGAACGGCACGGCAAGGGGAACCAAGGCTAAGGCACGACAACGCACGGCCAGGCAACGCACGGCAAGGCAAGGAAAGTGTAACGCAAGGCAAGGTACTGTGAGGCTAGGCAAGGCTAATGCACGAAAACGCAAGGCTAGGCAATGCACGACAATGCAAGGAAAGCTTAAAGCAAAGGAAGGCACGGTCAGGCGAGATAAGGCTAAGGCACGACAACGCAAGGCTAGGCAATGCAGGGAAGGGAAGCAAAGAGTAACGGAAGGTAAGCAAGGCAAGGAAAAGCAAGGAAAGGCAAGGGTAACGGAAGGAACGGCACGGCAAGGGGAAACAAGTCTAAGGCACGACACCGAACGCTAGGCAATGAACGGCAAGGCAAGTAAAGGGTAACGCATTTGAAAGCACGGTCAGGCGAGGCAAGGCTAAGGCACGACAACGCAAGGCCAGGCAATGCACGGCAAGGCAAGGAAAGTGTAACGCAAGGCAAGGTACTGTGAGGCTAGGCAAGGCTAATGCACGAAAACGCAAGGCTAGGCAATGCACGACAATACAAGGAAAGCTTAAAGCAAAGGAAGGCAAGGTCAGGTGAGATAAGGCTAAGGCACGACAACGCAAGGCTAGGCAATTCAGGGAAGGCAAGGAAAGAGTAACGGAAGGTAAGCAAGGCAAGGAAAAGCAAGGAAAGGCAAGGGTAACGGAAGGAACGGCACGGCACGGGGAAACAAGTCTAAGGCACGACACCGAACGCTAGGCAATGAACGGCAAGGCAAGGAAAGGGTAACGCATGGGAAAGCAGGGTCAGGCGAGGCAAGGCTAAGGCACGACAACGCAAGGCTAGGCAATGCACGGAAGGCAAGCAAAGAGTAACGGAAGGTAAGGAAGGCAAGGGAATGCAAAGAAAGGCAAGTGTAACGGAAGGAACTGCACGGCAAGGGGAAACAAGGCTAAGGCACGACACCGAACGCTAGGCAATGAACGGCAAGGCAAGGAAAGGGTAACGCATGGGAAAGCACGGTCAGGCGAGGCAAGGCTAATGCACGACAACGCAAGGCTAGGCAATGCACGGAAGGCAAGGAAAGAGTAACGGAAGGTAAGGAAGGAAAGGGAAAGCAAGGAAAGGCAAGTGTAACGGAAGGAACGGCACGGCAAGGGGAAACAAGGCTAAGGCACGACAACGCAAGCTAGGCAATGCACGGCAAGGCAAGGAAAGGGTAACGCATTGGAAAGCACGGTCAGGCGAGGCAAGGCTAAGGCATGACAACGCAAGGCTAGGCAATGCACGGAAAGCAAGCAAGGAGTAACGGAATGCAAGGAAGGAAAGGGAAAGCAAGGGAAGGCAAGGGTAACGGAAGGAACGGCAGGGCAAGGGTTAACAAGGCTAAGGCACGACAACACACGGCTAGGAAATGCACGGCAAGGGAAGGAAAGGGTAACGCAAGGCAAGGCACGGTGAGGCTAGGCAAGGTTAATGCACGACAACGCAAGGCTAGGCAATGAACGACAATGCAAGGAAAGCTTAAAGCAAAGGAAGGCACGGTCAGGCGAGATAAGGTTAAGGCACGACAACGCAAGGCTAGGCAATGCACGGAAGGCAAGCAATGAGTAACGGAAGGTAAGGAAGGCAAGGGAAAGCAAGGAAAGGCAAGTGTAACGGAAGGAACGGCACAGCAAGGGGAAACAAGGCTAAGGCACGACAACGCACGCTAGGCAATGCACGGCAAGGCAAGGAAAGGGTAACGCATGGGAAAGCACGGTCAGGCGAGGCAAGGCTAAGGCATGACAACGCAAGGCTAGGCAATGCACGGAAAGCAAGCAAAGAATAACGGAACGCAAGGAAGGCAAGGGAAAGCAAGGGAAGGCAAGGGTAACGGAAGGAACGGCACGGCAAGGGGTAACAAGGCTAAGGCACGACAACGCAGGACTAGGCAATGCACGGCAAGGAAAGGAAAGGGTAAAGCAAGGGATGGCACGGTCAGGTGAGGCAAGGATAAGGCACGAAAATGCAAGGCTAGGCAATGCACGGCAAGGCAAAGAAAGAGTAACGGAAGGAAAGGAAGGCAAGGCAAAGCCAGGCAAGGCAAGTGTAACAAAAGGCACGCCACGGCAAGGGGAAACAAGGCTAAGGCACGACAACGCACGGCTAGGCCATGCACGGCAAGGCAAGGAAAGGGTAACGCAAGGCAAGGCACGGTGAGGCTAGGCACGGCTAATGCACGAAAACGCAAGGCCAGGCGATGCACGACAATGCAAGGAAACTTAAAGAAAGGAAGGCAAGGACAGGCGAGATAAGGCTAAGGCACGACAAGGCAAGGTTAGGAAATTCAGGGAAGTCAAGCAAAGAGTAACGGAAGGTAAGCAAGGCAAGGAAAAGGAAGGAAAGGCCAGGGTAACGGAAGGAACGGCACGGCAAGGGGAAAGAAGTCTTAGGCACGACACCGAACGCTAGGCAATGAACGGCAAGGCAAGGAAAGGGTAACGCATTTGAAAGCACGGTCAGGCGAGGCAAGGCTAAGGCACGACAACGCAAGGCTAGGCAATGCACGGAAAGCAAGCAAGGAGTAACGGAATGCAAGGAAGGAAAGGGAAAGCAAGGGAAGGCAAGGGTAACGGAAGGAACGGCAGGGCAAGGGTTAACAAGGCTAAGGCACGACAACACACGGCTAGGAAATGCACGGCAAGGGAAGGGAAGGGTAACGCAAGGCAAGGCACGGTGAGGCTAGGCAAGGTTAATGCACGACAACGCAAGGCTAGGCAATGAACGACAATGCAAGGAAAGCTTAAAGCAAAGGAAGGCACGGTCAGGCGAGATAAGGTTAAGGCACGACAACGCAAGGCTAGGCAATGCACGGAAGGCAAGCAAAGAGTAACGGAAGGTAAGGAAGGCAAGGGAAAGCAAGGAAAGGCACCTGTAACGGAAGGAACGGCACGGCAAGGGGAAACAAGGCTGAGGCACGACAACGCACGCTAGGCAATGCACGGCAAGGCAAGGAAAGGGTAACGCATGGGAAAGCACGGTCAGGCGAGGCAAGGCTAAGGAATGACAACGCAAGGCTAGGCAATGCACGGAAAGAAAGCAAAGAGTAACGGAACGCAAGGAAGGCAAGGGAAAGCAAGGGAAGGCAAGGGTAACGGAAGGAACGGCACGGCAAGTGGTAACAAGGCTAAGGCACGACAACGCAGGGCTAGGCAATGCACGGCAAGGCAAGGAAAGGGTAACGCAACGGATGGCACGGTCAGGTGAGGCAAGGATAAGGCACGAAAATGCAAGGCTAGGCAATGCACGGCAAGGCAAGGAAAGAGTAACGGAAGGAAAGGAAGGCAAGGCAAAGCCAGGCAAGGCAAGTGTAACAAAAGGCACGCCACGGCAAGGGGAAACAAGGCTAAGGCACGACAACGCACGGCTAAGCAATGCACGGCAAGGCAAGGAAAGGGTAACGCAAGGCAAGGCACGGTGAGGCTAGGCAAGGCTAATGCACGACAACGCAAGTCTAGGCAATGCACGACAATGCAAGGAAAGCTTAAAGCAAAGGAAGGCACGGTCAGGCGAGATAAGGCTAAGGCACGACAACGCAAGGCTAGGCAATGCAGGGAAGGGAAGCAAAGGGTAACGGAAGGTAAGCAAGGCAAGGAAAAGCAAGGAAAGGCAAGGGTAACGGAAGGAACGGCACGGCAAGGGGAAACAAGGCTAAGGCACGGCAACGCAGGCTAGGCAATGTACGGCAAGGGAAGGAAAGGGTAACGCATGGGAAAGCACGGTCAGGCGAGGCAAGGCTAAGGCACGACAACGCAAGGCTAGGCAATGCACGGAAGGCAAGCAAAGAGTAACGGAAGGTAAGGAAGGCAAGGGAAAGCAAAGAAAGGCAAGTGTAACGAAAGGAACGGCACGGCAAGGGGAACCAAGGCTAAGGCACGACAACGCACGGCCAGGCAATGCACGGCAAGGCAAGGAAAGTGTAACGCAAGGCAAGGTACTGTGAGGCTAGGCAAGGCTAATGCACGAAAACGCAAGGCTAGGCAATGCACGACAATGCAAGGAAAGCTTAAAGCAAAGGAAGGCAAGGTCAGGCGAGATAAGGCTAAGGCACGACAACGCAAGGCTAGGCAATTCAGGGAAGGCAAGCAAAGAGTAACGGAAGGTAAGCAAGGCAAGGAAAAGCAAGGAAAGGCAAGGGTAACGGAAGGAACGGCACGGCACGGGGAAACAAGTCTAAGGCACGACACCGAACGCTAGGCAATGAACGGCAAGGCAAGGAAAGGGTAACGCATGGGAAAGCACGGTCAGGCGAGGCAAGGCTAAGGCACGACAACGCAAGGCTAGGCAATGCACGGAAGGCAAGCAAAGAGTAACGGAAGGTAAGGAAGGCAAGGGAAAGAAAGGAAAGGCAAGTGTAACGGAAGGAACGGCACGGCAAGGGGAAACAAGGCTAAGGCACGACAACGCACGCTAGGCCATGCACGGCAAGGCAAGGAAAGGGTAACGCATGGGAAAGCACGGTCAGGCGAGGCAAGGATAAGGCACGACAATGCAAGGCTAGGCAATGCACGGCAAGGCAAGGAAAGAGTAACGGAAGGAAAGGAAGGCAAGGCAAAGCCAGGCAAGGCAAGTGTAACAAAAGGCACGCCACGGCAAGGGTAAACAAGGCTAAGGCACGACAACGCACGGCTAGGCAATGCACGGCAAGGCAAGGAAAGGGTAACGCAAGGCAAGGCACGGTGAGGCACGGTGACGACAACGCAAGGCTAGGCAAGGCTAATGGCACGACGAAACGCAAGGCTAGGCAATGCACGACAATAACGCAAAGGGAAACAAGCTAAGGCAGCTTAAAGCAAAGGAAGGCACGGTCAGGCGAGGCATAAGGCTAAGGCACGACAACGCAAGGCTAGGCAATTCAGGGAAGGCAAGCAAAGAGTAACGGAAGGTAAGCAAGGCAAGGAAAAGCAAGGAAAGGCAAGGGTAACAAAAGGAAGGAACGGCACGGCACGGGGCAAACAAGTCTAAGGCACGACACCGAACGCTAGGCAATGAACGGCAAGGCAAGGAAAGGGTAACGCATGGGAAAGCACGGTCAGGCGAGGCAAGGCTAAGGCACGACAACGCAAGGCTAGGCAATGCACGGAAGGCAATCAAAGAGTAACGGAAGGTAAGGAAGGCAAGGGAAAGCAAGGAAAGGCAAGTGTAACGGAAGGAACGGCACGGCAAGGGGAAACAAGGCTAAGGCACGACAACGCACGCTAGGCAATGCACGGAAAGGCAAGGAAAGGGTAACGCAGGGGAAAGCACGGTCAGGCGAGGCAAGGCTAAGGCATGACAATGCAAGGCTAGGCAATGCACGGAAAGCAAGCAAAGAGTAACGGAACGCAAGGAATGCAAGGGAAAGCAAGGGAAGGCAAGGGTAACGGAAGGAACGGCACGGCAAGGGGTAACAAGGCTAAGGCACGACAACGCAGGGCTAGGCAATGCACGGCAAGGCAAGGAAAGGGTAACGCAAGGGATGCCACGGTCAGGTGAGGCAAGGATAAGGCACGAAAATGCAAGGCTAGGCAATGCACGGCAAGGCAAGGAAAGAGTAACGGAAGGAAAGGAAGGCAAGGCAAAGCCAGGCAAGGCAAGTGTAACAAAAGGCACGCCACGGCAAGGGGAAACAAGGCTAAGGCACGACAACGCACGGCTAGGCCATGCACGGCAAGGCAAGGAAAGGGTAACGCAAGGCAAGGCACGGTGAGGCTAGGCACGGCTATTGCACGACAACGCAAGGCTAGGCAATGCACGACAATCCAAGGAAAGCTTAAAGCAAAGGAAGGCACGGTCAGGCGACATAAGGCTAAGGCACGACAACGCAAGGCTAGGCAATGCAGGGAAGGGAAGCAAAGAGTAACGGAAGGTAAGCAAGGCAAGGAAAAGCAAGGAACGGCAAGGGTAACGGAAGGAACAGCACGGCAAGGGGAAACAAGCCTAAGGCACGGCAATGCAGGCTAGGCAATGCACGGCAAGGCAAGGAAAGGGTAACGCATGGGAAAGCACGGTCAGGCGAGGCAAGGCTAAGGCATGACAACGCAAGGCTAGGCAATGCACGGAAAGCAAGCAAAGAGTAACGGAACGAAAGGAAGGCAAGGGAAAGCAAGGGAAGGCAAGGGTAACGGAAGGAACGGCACGGCAAGGGGTAACAAGGCTAAGGCACGACAACGCAGGGCTAGGCAATGCACGGCAAGGCAAGGAAAGGGTAACGCAAGGGATGGCACGGTCAGTTGATTCAAGGATAAGGTACGAAAATGCAAGGCTAGGCAATGCACGGCAAGGCAAGGAAAGAGTAACGGAAGGAAAGGAAGGCAAGGCAAAGCCAGGCAAGGCAAGTGTAACAAAAGGCACGCCACGGCAAGGGGAAACAAGGCTAAGGCACGACAACGCACGGCTAGGCCATGCACGGCAAGGCAAGGAAACGGTAACGCAAGGCAAGGCACGGTGAGGCTAGGCACGGCTATTGCACGACAACGCAAGGCTAGGCAATGCACGACAATCCAAGGAAAGCTTAAAGCAAAGGAAGGCACGGTCAGGCGAGATAAGGCTAAGGCACGACAACGCAAGGCTAGGCAATGCAGGGAAGTGAAGCAAAGAGTAACGGAAGGTAAGCAAGGCAAGGAAAAGCAAGGAAAGGCAAGGGTAACGGAAGGAACGGCACGGCAAGGGCAAACAAGGCTAAGGCACGACAACGCACGCTAGGCAATGCACGGCAAGGCAAGGAAAGGGTAACGCATGGGAAAGCACGGTCAGGCGAGGCAAGGCTAAGGCACGACAACGCAAGGCTAGGCAATGCACGGAAGGCAAGCAAAGAGTAACGGAAGGTAAGGAAGGCAAGGGAAAGCAAAGAAAGGCAAGTGTAACGAAAGGAACGGCACGGCAAGGGGAAACAAGGCTAAGGCACGACAACGCACGGCTAGGCAATGCACGGCAAGGCAAGGAAAGTGTAACGCAAGGCAAGGTACTGTGAGGCTAGGGAAGGCTAATGCACGAAATCGCAAGGCTAGGCAATGCACGACAATGCAAGGAAAGCTTAAAGCAAAGGAAGGCAAGGTCAGGCGAGATAAGGCTAAGGCACGACAACGCAAGGCTAGGCAATGCAGGGAAGGGAAGCAAAGAGTAACGGAAGGTAAGCAAGGCAAGGAAAAGCAAGGAAAGGCAAGGGTAACGGAAGGAACGGCACGGCACGGGGAAACAAGTCTAAGGCACGACACCGAACGCTAGGCAATGAACGGCAAGGCAAGGAAAGGGTAACGCATGGGAAAGCACGGTCAGGTGAGGCAAGGCTAAGGCACGACAACGCAAGGCTAGGCATTGCACTGAAGGCAAGCAAAGAGTAACGGAAGGTAAGGAAGGCAAGGGAAAGCAAGGAAAGGCAAGTGTAACGGAAGGAACGGCACGGCAAGGGGAAACAAGGCTAAGGCACGACAACGCACGCTAGGCAATGCACGGCAAGGCAAGGAAAGGGTAACGCATGGGAAAGCACGGTCAGGCGAGGCAAGGATAAGGCACGAAAATGCAAGGCTAGGCAATGCACGGCAAGGCTAGGAAAGAGTAACGGAAGGAAAGGAAGGCAAGGCAAAGCCAGGCAAGGCAAGTGTAACAAAAGGCACGCCACGGCAAGGGGAAACAAGGCTAAGGCACGACAACGCACGGCTAGGCCATGCACGGCAAGGCAAGGAAAGGGTAACGCAAGGCAAGGCACGGTGAGGCTAGGCACGGCTAATGCACGACAACGCAAGGCTAGGCAATGCACGACAATCCAAGGTAAGCTTAAAGCAAAGGAAGGCACGGTCAGGCGAGATAAGGCTAAGGCACGACAACGCAAGGCTAGGCAATGCAGGGAAGTGAAGCAAAGAGTAACGGAAGGTAAGCAAGGCAAGGAAAAGCAAGGAAAGGCAAGGGTAACGGAAGGAGCGGCACGGCAAGGGCAAACAAGGCTAAGGCACGACAACGCACGCTAGGCAATGCACGGCAAGGCAAGGAAAGGGTAACGCATGGGAAAGCACGGTCAGGCGAGGCAAGGCTAAGGAATGACAACGCAAGGCGAGGCAATGCACGGAAAGCAAGCAAGGAGTAACGGAACGAAAGGAAGGAAAGGGAAAGCAAGGGAAGGCAAGGGTAACGGAAGGAACGGCACGGCAAGTGGTAACAAGGCTGAGGCACGACAACGGAGGGCTAGGCAATGCACGGCAAGGCAAGGAAAAGGTAACGCAGGGGAAGGCACGGTCAGGTGAGGCAAGGATAAGGCACGACAATGCAAGGCTAGGCAATGCACGGCAAGGCAAGGAAAGAGTAACGGAAGGTAAGGAAGGCAAGGGAAAGCAAGGAAAGGCAAGTGTAACGGAAGGAACGGCACGGCAAGGGGAAACAAGGCTAAGGCACGACAACGCACGCTAGGCAATGCACGGCAAGGCAAGGAAAGGGTAACGCAAGGCAAGGCACGGTGAGGCTAGGCAAGGCTAATGCACGACAACGCAAGGCTAGGCAATGCACGACAATGCAAGGAAAGCTTAAAGCAAAGGAAGGCACGGTCAGGCGAGATAAGGCTAAGGCACGACAACGCAAGGCTAGGCAATGCAGGGAAGGGAAGCAAAGAGTAACGGAAGGTAAGCAAGGCAAGGAAAAGCAAGGAAAGGCAAGGGTAACGGAAGGAACGGCACGGCAAGGGGAAACAAGGCTAAGGCACGGCAATGCAGGCTAGGCAATGCACGGCAAGGCAAGGAAAGGGTAACGCATGGGAAAGCACGGTCAGGCGAGGCAAGGCTAAGGCACGACAACGCAAGGCTAGGCAATGCACGGAAGGCAAGCAAAGAGTAACGGAAGGTAAGGAAGGCAAGGGAAAGCAAAGAAAGGCAAGTGTAACGAAAGGAACGGCACGGCAAGGGGAAACAAGGCTAAGGCACGACAACGCACGGCTAGGCAATGCACGGCAAGGCAAGGAAAGTGTAACGCAAGGCAAGGTACTGTGAGGCTAGGGAAGGCTAATGCACGAAATCGCAAGGCTAGGCAATGCACGACAAGGCAAGTAAAGCTTAAAGCAAAGGAAGGCAAGGTCAGGCGAGATAAGGCAAAGGCACGACAACGCAAGGCTAGGCAATGCAGGGAAAGCAAGCAAAGAGTAACGGAAGGTAAGGAAGGCAAGGGAAAGCAAAGAAAGGCAAGTGTAACGAATTGAACGGCACGGCAAGGGGAACCAAGGCTAAGGCACGACAACGCACGCTAGGCAATGCACGGCAAGGCAAGGAAAGGGTAACGCATGGGAAAGCACGGTCAGGTGAGGCAAGGCTAAGGCACGACAACGCAAGGCTAGGCATTGCACTGAAGGCAAGCAAAGAGTAACGGAAGGTAAGGAAGGCAAGGGAAAGCAAGGAAAGGCAAGTGTAAGGGAAGGAACGGCACGGCAAGGGGAAACAAGGCTAAGGCACGACAACGCACGCTAGGCAATGCACGGCAAGGCAAGGAAAGGGTAACGCATGGGAAAGCCCGGTCACGCGAGGCATGCAAGGCTAGGCAATGCACGGCAAGGCAAGGAAAGAGTAACGGAAGGAAAGGAAGGCAAGGCAAAGCCAGGCAAGGCAAGTGTAACAAAAGGCACGCCACGGCAAGGGGAAACAAGGCTAAGGCACGACAAAGCACGGCTAGGCCATGCACGGCAAGGCAAGGAAAGGGTAACGCAAGGCAAGGCACGATGAGGCTAGGCACGGCTAATGCACGACAACGCAAGGCTAGGCAATGCACGGCAAGGCAATGAAAGGGTAACGCATGGGAAAGCACGGTCAGGCGAGGCAAGGCTAAGGCATGACAACGCAAGGCTAGGCAATGCACGGAAAGCAAGCAAGGAGTAACGGAACGCAAGGAAGGAAAGGGAAAGCAAGGGAAGGCAAGGGTAACGGAAGGAACGGCACGGCAAATGGTAATAATGCTAAGGCACGACAACGGAGGGCTAGGCAATGCACGGTAAGGCAAGGAAAGGGTAACGCAGGGGAAGGCACGGTTAGGTGAGGCAAGGATAAGGCACGACAATGCAAGGCTAGGCAATGCACGGCAAGGCAAGGAAAGAGTAACGGAAGGAAAGGAAGGCAAGGCAAAGCCAGGTAAGGCAAGTGTAACAAAAGGCACGCAACGGCAAGGGGAAACAAGGCTAAGGCACGACAACACACGGCTAGGAAATGCACGGCAAGGCAAGTGAAGGGTAACGCAAGGCAAGGCACGGTGAGGCTAGGCAAGGCTAATGCACGACAACGCAAGGCTAGGCAATGCACGACAATGCAAGTAAAGCTTAAAGCAAAGGAAGGCACGGTCAGAAGAGATAAGGCTAAGGCACGACAACGCAAGGCTAGGCAATGCACGGAAGGCAAGCAAAGAGTAACGGAAGGTAAGGAAGGCAAGGGAAAGCAAGGAAAGGCAATGGTAACGGAAGGAACGGCACGGCAAGGGGAAAAAAGGCTAAGGCACGACAACGCACGCTAGGCAATGCACGGCAAGGCAAGGAAAGGGTAACGCATGGGAAAGCACGGTCAGGCGAGGCAAGGCTAAGGCATGACAACGCAAGGCTAGGCAATGCACGGAAAGCAAGCAAAGACTAACGGAACGCAAGGAAGGCAAGGGAAAGCAAGGGAAGGCAAGGGTAATGGAAGGAACGGCACGGCAAGGGGAAACAAGGCTAAGGCACGGCAACGTAGGCTAGGCAATGAACGGCAAGGCAAGGAAAGGGTAACGCATGGGAAAGCACGGGCAGGCGAGGCAAGGCTAAGGCACGACAACGCAAGGCTAGGCAATGCACGGAAGCCAAGCAAAGAGTAACGGAAGGTAAGGAAGGCAAGGGAAAGCAAGGAAAGGCAAGTGTAACGGACGGAACGGCACGGCAAGGGGAAACAAGGCTAAGGCACGACAACGCACGCTAGGCAATGCACGGCAAGGCAAGGAAAGGGTAACGCAAGGCAAGGCACGGTGAGGCTAGGCAAGGCTAATGCACGACAACGCAAGGCTAGGCAATGCACGACAATGCAAGGAAAGCTTAAAGCAAAGGAAGGCACGGTCAGGCGAGATAAGGCTAAGGCACGACAACGCAAGGCTAGTTAATGCAGGGAAGGGAAGCAAAGAGTAACGGAAGGTAAGCAAGGCAAGGAAAAGCAAGGAAAGGCAAGGGTAACGGAAGGAACGGCACGGCAACGGGAAACAAGGCTAAGGCACGGCAATGCAGGCTAGGCAATGCACGGCAAGGCAAGGCAAGGGTAACGCATGGGAAAGCACGGTCAGGCGAGGCAAGGCTAAGGCACGACAACGCAAGGCTAGGCAATGCAAGGAAGGCAAGCAAAGAGTAACGGAAGGTAAGGAAGGCAAGGGAAAGCAAAGAAAGGCAAGTGTAACAAAAGGAACGGCACGGCAAGGGGAAACAAGGCTAAGGCACGAAAACGCACGGCTAGGCAATGCACGGCAAGGCAGGAAAGTGTAACGCAAGGCAAGGTACTGTGAGGCTAGGGAAGGCTAATGCACGAAATCGCAAGGCTAGGCAATGCACGACAATGCAAGGAAAGCTTAAAGCAAAGGAAGGCAAGGTCAGGCGAGATAAGGCAAAGGCACGACAACGCAAGGCTAGGCAATGCAGGGAAAGCAAGCAAAGAGTAACGGAAGGTAAGGAAGGCAAGGGAAAGCAAAGAAAGGCAAGTGTAACGAATTGAACGGCACGGCAAGGGGAACCAAGGCTAAGGCACGACAACGCACGGCCAGGCAATGAACGGCAAGGCAAGGAAAGGGTAACGCATGGGAAAGCACGGTCAGGTGAGGCAAGGCTAAGGCACGACAACGCAAGGCTTGGCATTGCACTGAAGGCAAGCAAAGAGTAACGGAAGGTAAGGAAGGCAAGGGAAAGCAAGGAAAGGCAAGTGTAACGGAAGGAACGGCACGGCAAGGGGAAACAAGGCTAAGGCACGACAACGCACGCTAGGCAATGCACGGCAAGGCAAGGAAAGGGTAACGCATGGGAAAGCACGGTCACGCGAGGCAAGGATAAGGCACGAAAATGCAAGGCTGCAAGGCTAGGCAATGCACGGCAAGGCAAGGAAAGAGTAACGGAAGGAAAGGAAGGCAAGGCAAAGCCAGGCAAGGCAAGTGTAACAAAAGGCACGCCACGGCAAGGGGAAACAAGGCTAAGGCACGACAAAGCACGGCTAGGCCATGCACGGCAAGGCAAGGAAAGGGTAACGCAAGGCAAGGCACGGTGAGGCTAGGCACGGCTAATGCACGACAACGCAAGGCTAGGCAATGCACGACAATCCAAGGTAAGCTTAAAGCAAAGGAAGGCACGGTCAGGCGAGATAAGGCTAAGGCACGACAACGCAAGGCTAGGCAATGCAGGGAAGTGAAGCAAAGAGTAACGGAAGGTAAGCAAGGCAAGGAAAAGCAAGGAAAGGCAAGGGTAACGGAAGGAACGGCACGGCAAGGGCAAACAAGGCTAAGGCACGACAACGCACGCTAGGCAATGCACGGCAAGGCAAGGAAAGGGTAACGCATGGGAAAGCACGGTCAGGCGAGGCAAGGCTAAGGCATGACAACGCAAGGCGAGGCAATGCACGGAAAGCAAGCAAGGAGTAACGGAACGCAAGGAAGGAAAGGGAAAGCAAGGGAAGGCAAGGGTAACGGAAGGAACGGCACGGCAAGTGGTAACAAGGCTAAGGCACGACAACGGAGGGCTAGGCAATGCACGGCAAGGCAAGGAAAGGGTAACGCAGGGGAAGGCACGGTCAGGTGAGGCAAGGATAAGGCACGACAATGCAAGGCTAGGCAATGCACGGCAAGGCAAGGAAAGAGTAACGGAAGGAAAGGAAGGCAAGGCAAAGCCAGGCAAGGCAAGTGTAACAAAAGGCACGCAACGGCAAGGGGAAACAAGGCTAAGGCACGACAACACACGGCTAGGAAATGCACGGCAAGGCAAGTAAAGGGTAACGCAAGGCAAGGCACGGTGAGGCTAGGCAAGGCTAATGCACGACAACGCAAGGCTAGGCAATGCACGACAAGGCAAGTAAAGCTTAAAGCAAAGGAAGGCACGGTCAGAAGAGATAAGGCTAAGGCACGACAACGCAAGGCTAGGCAATGCACGGAAGGCAAGCAAAGAGTAACGGAAGGTAAGGAAGGCAAGGGAAAGCAAGGAAAGGCAATGGTAACGGAAGGAACGGCACGGCAAGGGGAAAAAAAGGCTAAGGCACGACAACGCACGCTAGGCAATGCACGGCAAGGCAAGGAAAGGGTAACGCATGGGAAAGCACGGTCAGGCGAGGCAAGGCTAAGGCATGACAACGCAAGGCTAGGCAATGCACGGAAAGCAAGCAAAGAGTAACGGAACGCAAGGAAGGCAAGGGAAAGCAAGGGAAGGCAAGGGTAACGGAAGGAACTGCACGGCAAGGGGAAACAAGGCTAAGGCACGGCAACGTAGGCTAGGCAATGAACGGCAAGGCAAGGAAAGGGTAACGCATGGGAAAGCACGGGCAGGCGAGGCAAGGCTAAGGCACGACAACGCAAGGCTAGGCAATGCACGGAAGCCAAGCAAAGAGTAACGGAAGGTAAGGAAGGCAAGGGAAAGCAAGGAAAGGCAAGTGTAACGGAAGGAACGGCACGGCAAGGGGAAACAAGGCTAAGGCACGAAAACGCACGCTAGGCAATGCACGGCAAGGCAAGGAAAGGGTAACGCAAGGCAAGGCACGGTGAGGCTAGGCAAGGCTAATGCACGACAACGCAAGGCTAGGCAATGCACGACAATGCAAGGAAAGCTTAAAGCAAAGGAAGGCACGGTCAGGCGAGATAAGGCTAAGGCACGACAACGCAAGGCTAGGCAATGCAGGGAAGGGAAGCAAAGAGTAACGGAAGGTAAGCAAGGCAAGGAAAAGCAAGGAAAGGCAAGGGTAACGGAAGGAACGGCACGGCAACGGGAAGCAAGGCTAAGCACGGCAATGCAGGCTAGGCAATGCACGGCAAGGCAAGGAAAGGGTAACGCATGGGAAAGCACGGTCAGGCGAGGCAAGGCTAAGGCACGACAACGCAAGGCTAGGCAATGCAAGGAAGGCAAGCAAAGAGTAACGGAAGGTAAGGAAGGCAAGGGAAAGCAAAGAAAGGCAAGTGTAACGAAAGGAACGGCACGGCAAGGGGAAACAAGGCTAAGGCACGACAACGCACGGCTCTGCAATGCACGGCAAGGCAAGGAAAGTGTAACGCAAGGCAAGGTACTGTGAGGCTAGGGAAGGCTAATGCACGAAATCGCAAGGCTAGGCAATGCACGACAATGCAAGGAAAGCTTAAAGCAAAGGAAGGCAAGGTCAGGCGAGCTAAGGCAAAGGCACGACAACGCAAGGCTAGGCAATGCAGGGAAAGCAAGCAAAGAGTAACGGAAGGTAAGGAAGGCAAGGGAAAGTAAAGAAAGGAAAGTGTAACGAATTGAACGGCACGGCAAGGGGAACCAAGGCTAAGGCACGACAACGCACGGCCAGGCAATGCACGGCAAGGCAAGGAAAGTGTAACGCAAGGCAAGGTACTGTGAGGCTAGGCAAGGCTAATGCACGAAAACGCAAGGCTGGGCAATGCACGACAATGCAAGGAAAGCTTAAAGCAAAGGAAGGCAAGGTCAGGCGAGATAAGGCTAAGGCACGACAACGCAAGGCTAGGCAATTCAGGGAAGGCAAGCAAAGAGTAACGGAAGGTAAGCAAGGCAAGGAAAAGCAAGGAAAGGCAAGGGTAACGGAAGGAACGGCACGGCACGGGGAAACAAGTCTAAGGCACGACACCGAACGCTAGGCAATGAACGGCAAGGCAAGGAAAGGGTAACGCATGGGAAAGCACGGTCAGGTGAGGCAAGGCTAAGGCACGACAACGCAAGGCTAGGCATTGCACGGAAGGCAAGCAAAGAGTAACGGAAGGTACGGAAGGCAAGGGAAAGCAAGGAAAGGCAAGTGTAACGGAAGGAACGGCACTGCAAGGGGAAACAAGGCTAAGGCACGACAACGCACGCTAGGCAATGCACGGCAAGGCAAGGAAAGGGTAACGCATGGGAAAGCACGGTCAGGCGAGGCAAGGATAAGGCACGAAAATGCAAGGCTAGGCAATGCACGGCAAGGCAAGGAAAGAGTAACGGAAGGACAGGAAGGCAAGGCAAAGCCAGGCAAGGCAAGTGTAACAAAAGGCACGCAACGGCAAGGGGAAACAAGGCTAAGGCACGACAACACACGGCTAGGAAATGCACGGCAAGGCAAGTAAAGGGTAACGCAAGGCAAGGCACGGTGAGGCTAGGCAAGGCTAATGCACGACAACGCAAGGCTAGGCAATGCACGACAATGCAAGTAAAGCTTAAAGCAAAGGAAGGCACGGTCAGAAGAGATAAGGCTAAGGCACGACAACGCAAGGCTAGGCAATGCACGGAAGGCAAGCAAAGAGTAACGGAAGGTAAGGAAGGCAAGGGAAAGCAAGGAAAGGCAATGGTAACGGAAGGAACGGCACGGCAAGGGGAAAAAAGGCTAAGGCACGACAACGCACGCTAGGCAATGCACGGCAAGGCAAGGAAAGGGTAACGCATGGGAAAGCACGGTCAGGCGAGGCAAGGCTAAGGCATGACAACGCAAGGCTAGGCAATGCACGGAAAGCAAGCAAAGAGTAACGGAACGCAAGGAAGGCAAGGGAAAGCAAGGGAAGGCAAGGGTAATGGAAGGAACGGCACGGCAAGGGGAAACAAGGCTAAGGCATGGCAACGTAGGCTAGGCAATGCACGGCAAGGCCAGGAAAGGGTAACGCATGGGAAAGCACGGGCAGGCGAGGCAAGGCTAAGGCACGACAACGCAAGGCTAGGCAATGCACGGAAGCCAAGCAAAGAGTAACGGAAGGTAAGGAAGGCAAGGGAAAGCAAGGAAAGGCAAGTGTAACAAAAGGCACGCAACGGCAAGGGGAAACAAGGCTAAGGCACGACAACACACGGCTAGGAAATGCACGGCAAGGCAAGTAAAGGGTAACGGAAGGCAAGGCACGGTGAGGCTAGGCAAGGCTAATGCACGACAACGCAAGGATAGGCAATGCACGACAATGCAAGTAAAGCTTAAAGCAAAGGAAGGCACGGTCAGAAGAGATAAGGCTAAGGCACGACAACGCAAGGCTAGGCAATGCACGGAAGGCAAGCAAAGAGTAACGGAAGGTAAGGAAGGCAAGGGAAAGCAAGGAAAGGCAATGGTAACGGAAGGAACGGCACGGCAAGGGGAAAAAAGGCTAAGGCACGACAACGCACGCTAGGCAATGCACGGCAAGGCAAGGAAAGGGTAACGCATGGGAAAGCACGGTCAGGCGAGGCAAGGCTAAGGCACGACAACGCAAGGCTTGGCAATGCACGGAAGGCAAGCAAAGAGTAACGGAAGGTAAGGAAGGCAAGGGAAAGCAAGGAAAGGCAAGTGTAACGGAAGGAACGGCACGGCAAGGGGAAACAAGGCTAATGCACGACAACGCACGCTAGGCAATGCACGGCAAGGCAAGGAAAGGGTAACGCATGGGAAAGCACGGTCAGGCGAGGCAAGGCTAAGGCATGACAACGCAAGGCTAGGCAATGCACGGAAAGCAAGCAAAGAGTAACGGAACGCAAGGAAGGCAAGGGAAAGCAAGGGAAGGCAAGGGTAACGGAAGGAACGGCACGGCAAGGGGTAACAAGGCTAAGGCACGACAACGCAGGGCTAGGCAATGCATGGCAAGGCAAGGAAAGGGTAACGCAAGGGATGGCACGGTCAGGTGAGGCAAGGATATGGCACGAAAATGCAAGGCTAGGCAATGCACGGCAAGGCAAGGAAAGAGTAACGGAAGGAAAGGAAGGCAAGGCAAAGCCAGGCAAGGCAAGTGTAACAAAAGGCACGCCACGGCAAGGGGAAACAAGGCTAAGGCACGAGAACGCACGGCTAGGCCATGCACGGCAAGGCAAGGAAAGGGTAACGCAAGGCAAGGCACGGTGAGGCTAGGCACGGCTAATGCACGACAACGCAAGGCTAGGCAATGCACGACAATCCAAGGAAAGCTTAAAGCAAAGGAAGGCAAAGTCAGGCGAGATAAGGCAAAGGCACTACAACGCAAGGCTAGGCAATTCAGGGAAGGGAAGCAAAGAGTAACGGAAGGTAAGGAAGGCAAGGGAAAGCAAAGAAAGGCAAGTGTAACGAATTGAACGGCACGGCAATGGGAACCAAGGCTAAGGCACGACAACGCACGGCCAGGCAATGCACGGCAAGGCAAGGAAAGTGTAACGCAAGGCAAGGTACTGTGAGGCTAGGCAAGGCTAATGCACGAAAACGCAAGGCTAGGCAATGCACGACAATGCAAGGAAAGCTTAAAGCAAAGGAAGGCAAGGTCAGGCGAGATAAGGCTAAGGCACGACAACGCAAGGTTAGGCAATTCAGGGAAGGCAAGCAAAGAGTAACGGAAGGTAAGCAAGGCAAGGAAAAGCAAGGAAAGGCAAGGGTAACGGAAGGAACGGCACGGCACGGGGAAACAAGTCTAAGGCACGACACCGAACGCTAGGCAATGAACGGCAAGGCAAGGAAAGGGTAACGCATGGGAAAGCACGGTCAGGTGAGGCAAGGCTAAGGCACGACAACGCAAGGCTAGGCATTGCACGGAAGGCAAGCAAAGAGTAACGGAAGGTAAGGAAGGCAAGGGAAAGCAAGGAAAGGCAAGTGTAACGGAAGGAACGGCACGGCAAGGGGAAACAAGGCTAAGGCACGACAACGCACGCTAGGCAATGCACGGCAAGGCAAGGAAAGGGTAACGCATGGGAAAGCACGGTCAGGCGAGGCAAGGATAAGGCACGAAAATGCAAGGCTAGGCAATCCACGGCAAGGCAAGGAAAGAGTAACGGAAGCACAGGAAGGCAAGGCAAAGCCAGGCAAGGCAAGTTTAACAAAAGGCACGCCACGGCAAGGGGAAACAAGGCTAAGGCACGACAACGCACGGCTAGGCCATGCACGGCAAGGCAAGGAAAGGGTAACGCAAGGCAAGGCACGGTGAGGCTAGGCACGGCTAATGCACGACAACGCAAGGCTAGGCAATGCACGACAATCCAAGGTAAGCTTAAAGCAAAGGAAGGCACGGTCAGGCGAGATAAGGCTAAGGCACGACAACGCAAGGCTAGGCAATGCAGGGAAGTGAAGCAAAGAGTAACGGAAGGTAAGCAAGGCAAGGAAAAGCAAGGAAAGGCAAGGGTAACGGAAGGAACGGCACGGCAAGGGCAAACAAGGCTAAGGCACGACAACGCACGCTAGGCAATGCACGGCAAGGCAAGGAAAGGGTAACGCATGGGAAAGCACGGTCAGGCGAGGCAAGGCTAAGGCATGACAACGCAAGGCTAGGCAATGCACGGAAAGCAAGCAAGGAGTAACGGAACGCAAGGAAGGAAAGGGAAAGCAAGGGAAGGCAAGGGTAATGGAAGGAACGGCACGGCAAGTGGTAACAAGGCTAAGCCACGACAACGGAGGGCTAGGCAATGCACGGCAAGGCAAGGAAAGGGTAACGCAGGGGAAGGCACGGTCAGGTGAGGCAAGGATAAGGCACGACAATGCAAGGCTAGGCAATGCACGGCAAGGCAAGGAAAGAGTAACGGAAGGAAAGGAAGGCAAGGCAAAGCCAGGCAAGGCAAGTGTAACAAAAGGCACGCAACGGCAAGGGGAAACAAGGCTAAGGCACGACAACGTAGGCTAGGCAATGAACGGCAAGGCAAGGAAAGGGTAACGCATGGGAAAGCACGGGCAGGCGAGGCAAGGCTAAGGCACGACAACGCAAGGCTAGGCAATGCACGGAAGCCAAGCAAAGAGTAACGGAAGGTAAGGAAGGCAAGGGAAAGCAAGGAAAGGCAAGTGTAACGGAAGGAACGGCACGGCAAGGGGAAACAAGGCTAAGGCACGACAACGCACGCTAGGCAATGCACGGCAAGGCAAGGAAAGGGTAACGCATGGGAAAGCACGGTCAGGCGAGGCAAGGCTAAGGAAAGCCAACGCAAGGCTAGGCAATGCACGGTAAGCAAGCAAGGAGTAACGGAATGCAAGGAAGGCAAGGCAAAGCCAGGCAAGGCAAGTGTAACAAAAGGCACGCCACGGCAAGGGGAAACAAGGCTAAGGCACGGCAATGCAGGCTAGGCAATGCACGGCAAGGCAAGGAAATTGTAACGCAAGGCAAGGTACTGTGAGGCTAGGCAAGGCTAATGCACGAAAACGCAAGGCTAGGCAATGCACGACAATGCAAGGAAAGCTTAAAGCAAAGGAAGGCAAGGTCAGGCGAGATAAGGAAAAGGCACTACAACGCAAGGCTAGGCAATTCAGGGAAGGGAAGCAAAGAGTAACGGAAGGTAAGCAAGGCAAGGAAAAGCAAGGAAAGGCAAGGGTAACGGAAGGAACGGCACGGCAAGGGGGAACAAGTCTAAGGCACGACACCGAACGCTAGGCAATGAACGGCAAGGCAAGGAAAGGGTAACGCATGGGAAAGCACGGTCAGGCGAGGCAAGGCTAATGCACGACAACGCAAGGCTAGGCAATGCACGGAAGGCAAGCAAAGAGTAACGGAAGGTAAGGAAGGCAAGGGAAAGCAAGGAAAGGCAAGTGTAACGGAAGGAACGGCACGGCAAGGGGAAACAAGGCTAAGGCACGACAACGCACGCTAGGCAATGCACGGCAAGGCAAGGAAAGGGTAACGCATGGGAAGGCACGGTCAGGTGAGGCAAGGTAAGGCACGACAATGCAAGGCTAGGCAATGCACGGCAAGGCAAGGAAAGAGTAACGGAAGGAAAGGAAGGCAAGGCAAAGCCAGGCAAGGCAAGTGTAACAAAAGGCACGCCACGGCAAGGGGAAACAAGGCTAAGGCACGACAACGCACGGCTAGGCAATGCACGGCAAGGCAAGGAAAGGGTAACGCAAGGCAAGGCACGGTGAGGCTAGGCAAGGCTAATGCACGACAACGCAAGGCTAGGCAATGCACGACAATGCATGGAAAGCTTAAAGCAAAGGAAGGCACGGTCAGGCGAGATAAGGCTAAGGCACGACAACGCAAGGCTAGGCAATGCAGGGAAGGGAAGCAAAGAGTAACGGAAGGTAAGCAAGGCAAGGAAAAGCAAGGAAAGGCAAGGGTAACGGAAGGAACGGCACGGCAAGGGGAAACAAGACTAAGGCACGGCAACGCAGGCTAGGCAATGCACGGCAAGGCAAGGAAAGGGTAACGCATGGGAAAGCACGGTCAGGCGAGGCAAGGCTAAGGCACGACAACGCAAGGCTAGGCAATGCACGGAAGGCAAGCAAAGAGTAACGGAAGGTAAGGAAGGCAAGGGAAAGCAAGGAAAGGCAAGGGTAACGGAAGGAACGGCATGGCAAGGGGAAACAAGACTAAGGCACGGCAACGCAGGCTAGGCAATGCGCGGCAAGGCAAGGAAAGGGTAACGCATGGGAAAGCACGGTCAGGCGAGGCAAGGCTAAGGCACGACAACGCAAGGCTAGGCAATGCACGGAAGGCAAGCAAAGAGTAACGGAACGCAAGGAAGGCAAGGGAAAGCAAGGGAAGGCAAGGGTAACGGAAGGAACGGCACGGCAAGGGGTAACAAGGCTAAGGCACGACAACGCAGGGCTAGGCAATGCACGGCAAGTCAAGGAAAGGGTAACGCAGGGGAAGGCACGGTCAGGTGAGGCAAGGATAAGGCACGACAATGCAAGGCTAGGCAATGCACGGCACGGCAAGGAAAGAGTAACGGAAGGAAAGGAAGGCAAGGCAAAGCCAGGCAAGGCAAGTGTAACAAAAGGCCCGCCACGGCAAGGGGAAACAAGGCTAAGGCACGACAACGCAGGGCTAGGCAATGCACGGCAAGGCAAGGAAAGGGTAACGCAAGGCAAGGCACGGTGAGTCTAGGCAAGGCTAATGCACGACAACGCAAGGCTAGGCAATGCACGACAATGCAAGGAAAGCTTAAAGCAAAGGAAGGCACGGTCAGGCGAGATAAGGCTAAGGCACGACAACGCAAGGCTAGGCAATGCAGGGAAGGGAAGCAAAGAGTAACGGAAGGTAAGCAAGGCAAGGAAAAGCAAGGAAAGGCAAGGGTAACGGAAGGAACGGCACGGCAAGGGGAAACAAGTCTAAGGCACGACACCGAACGCTAGGCAATGCACGGCAAGGCAAGGAAAGGGTAACGCATGGGAAAGCACGGTCAGGCGAGGCAAGGCTAAGGCATGACAACGCAAGGCTCGGCAATGCACGGAAAGCAAGCAAAGAGTAACGGAACGCAAGGAAGGCAAGGGAAAGCAAGGGAAGGCAAGGGTAACGGAAGGAACGGCACGGCAAGGGGTAACAAGGCTAAGGCACGACAACGCAGGGCTAGGCAATGCACGGCAAGGCTAGGAAAGGGTAACGCAGGGGAAGGCACGGTCAGGTGAGGCAAGGATAAGGCACGACAATGCAAGGCTAGGCAATGCACGGCAAGGCAAGGAAAGAGTAACGGAAGGAAAGGAAGGCAAGGCAAAGCCAGGCAAGGCAAGTGTAACAAAAGGCACGCCACGGCAAGGGGAAACAAGGCTAAGGCACGACAACGCACGGCTAGGCAATGCACGGCAAGGCAAGGAAAGGGTAACGCAAGGCAAGGCACGGTGAGGCTAGGCAAGGCTAATGCACGACAACGCAAGGCTAGGCAATGCACGAAAATGCATGGAAAGCTTAAAGCAAAGGAAGGCACGGTCAGGCGAGATAAGGCTAAGGCACGACAACGCAAGGCTAGGCAATGCAGGGAAGGGAAGCAAAGAGTAACGGAAGGTAAGCAAGGCAAGGAAAAGCAAGGAAAGTCAAGGGTAACGGAAGGAACGGCACGGCAAGGGGAAACAAGACTAAGGCACGGCAACGCAGGCTAGGCAATGCACGGCAAGGCAAGGAAAGGGTAACGCATGGGAAAGCACGGTCAGGCGAGGCAAGGCTAAGGCACGACAACGCAAGGCTTGGCAATGCACGGAAGGCAAGCAAAGAGTAACGGAAGGTAAGGAAGGCAAGGGAAAGCAAGGAAAGGCAAGTGTAACGGAAGGAACGGCACGGCAAGGGGAAACAAGGCTAATGCACGACAACGCACGCTAGGCAATGCACGGCAAGGCAAGGAAAGGGTAACGCATGGGAAAGCACGGTCAGGCGAGGCAAGGCTAAGGCATGACAACGCAAGGCTAGGCAATGCACGGAAAGCAAGCAAAGAGAAACGGAACGCAAGGAAGGCAAGGGAAAGCAAGGGAAGGCAAGGGTAACGGAAGGAACGGCACGGCAAGGGGTAACAAGGCTAAGGCACGACAACGCAGGGCTAGGCAATGCATGGCAAGGCAAGGAAAGGGTAACGCAAGGGATGGCACGGTCAGGTGAGGCAAGGATATGGCACGAAAATGCAAGGCTAGGCAATGCACGGCAAGGCAAGGAAAGAGTAACGGAAGGAAAGGAAGGCAAGGCAAAGCCAGGCAAGGCAAGTGTAACAAAAGGCACGCCACGGCAAGGGGAAACAAGGCTAAGGCACGACAACGCACGGCTAGGCCATGCACGGCAAGGCAAGGAAAGGGTAACGCAAGGCAAGGCACGGTGAGGCTAGGCACGGCTAATGCACGACAACGCAAGGCTAGGCAATGCACGACAATCCAAGGAAAGCTTAAAGCAAAGGAAGGCACGGTCAGGCGAGATAAGGCTAAGGCACGACAACGCAAGGCTAGGCAATGCAGGGAAGGGAAGCAAAGAGTAACGGAAGGTAAGCAAGGCAAGGAAAAGCAAGGAAAGGCAAGGGTAACGGAAGGAACAGCACGGCAAGGGGAAACAAGGCTAAGGCACGGCAATGCAGGCTAGGCAATGCACGGCAAGGCAAGGAAAGTGTAACGCATGGGAAAGCATGGTCAGGCGAGGCAAGGCTAAGGCACGACAACTCAAGGCTAGGCAATGCACGGAAGGCAAGCAAAGAGTAAAGGAAGGTAAGGAAGGCAAGGGAAAGCAAAGAAAGGCAAGTGTAACGAAAGGAACGGCACGGCAAGGGGAAACAAGGCTAAGGCACGACAACGCACGGCTAGGCAATGCACGGCAAGGCAAGGAAAGTGTAACGCAAGGCAAGGTACTGTGAGGCTAGGCAAGGCTAATGCACGAAAACGCAAGGCTAGGCAATGCACGACAATGCAAGGAAAGCTTAAAGCAAAGGAAGGCAAGGTCAGGCGAGATAAGGCAAAGGCACGACAACGCAAGGCTAGGCAATTCAGGGAAGGGAAGCAAAGAGTAACGGAAGGTAAGCAAGGCAAGGAAAAGCAAGGAAAGGCAAGGGTAACAAAGAACGGCACGGCAAGGGGAAACATGGCTAAGGCACGACACCGAACGCTAGGCAATGAACGGCAAGGCAAGGAAAGGGTAATGCATGGGAAAGCACGGTCAGGCGAGGCAAGGCTAAGGCACGACAACGCAAGGCTAGGCAATGCACGGAAGGCAAGCAAAGAGTAACGGAAGGTAAGGAAGGCAAGGGAAAGCAAGGAAAGGCAAGTGTAACGGAAGGAACGGCACGGCAAGGGGAAACATGGCTAAGGCACGACAACGCACGCTAGGCAATGCACGGCAAGGCAAGGAAAGGGTAACGCATGGGAAGGCACGGTCAGGTGAGGCAAGGGTAAGGCACGACAATGCAAGGCTAGGCAATGCACGGCAAGGCAAGGAAAGAGTAACGGAAGGAAAGGAAGGCAAGGCAAAGCCAGGCAAGGCAAGTGTAACAAATGGCACGCCACGGCAAGGGGAAACAAGGCTAAGGCACGACAACGCACGACTAGGCAAGGCACGGCAAGGCAAGGAAAGGGTAACGCAAGGCAAGGCACGGTGAGGCTAGGCAAGGCTAATGCACAACAACGCAAGGCTAGGCAATGCACGACAATGCATGGAAAGCTTAAAGCAAAGGAAGGCACGGTCAGGCGAGATAAGGCTAAGGCACGACAACGCAAGGCTAGGCAATGCAGGGAAGGGAAGCAAAGAGTAACGGAAGGTAAGCAAGGCAAGGAAAAGCAAGGAAAGGCAAGGGTAACGGAAGGAACGGCACGGCAAGGGGAAACAATACTAAGGCACGGCAACGCAGGCTAGGCAATGCACGGCAAGGCAAGGAAAGGGTAACGCATGGGAAAGCACGGTCAGGCGAGGCAAGGCTAAGGCACGACAACGCAAGGCTAGGCAATGCAGGGAAGGGAAGCAAAGAGTAACGGAAGGTAAGCAAGGCAAGGAAAAGCAAGGAAAGGCAAGGGTAACGGAAGGAACGGCACGGCAAGGGGAAACAAGACTAAGGCACGGCAACGCAGGCTAGGCAATGCGCGGCAAGGCAAGGAAAGGGTAACGCATGGGAAAGCACGGTCAGGCGAGGCAAGGCTAAGGCATGACAACGCAAGGCTAAGCAATGCACGGAAGGCAAGCAAAGAGTAACGGAACGCAAGGAAGGCAAGGGAAAGCAAGGGAAGGCAAGGGTAACGGAAGGAACGGCACGGCAAGGGGTAACAAGGCTAAGGCACGACAACGCAGGGCTAGGCAATGCACGGCAAGGCAAGGAAAGGGTAACGCAGGGGAAGGCACGGTCAGATGAGGCAAGGATAAGGCACGACAATGCAAGGCTAGGCAATGCACGGCAAGGGAAGGAAAGAGTAACGGAAGGAAAGGAAGGCAAGGCAAAGCCAGGCAAGGCAAGTGTAACAAAAGGCACGCCACGGCAAGGGGAAACAAGGCTAAGGCACGACAACGCACGGCTAGGCAATGCACGGCAAGGCAAGGAAAGGGTAACGCAAGGCAAGGCACGGTGAGTCTAGGCAAGGCTAATGCACGACAACGCAAGGCTAGGCAATGCACGACAATGCAAGGAAAGCTTAAAGCAAAGGAAGGCACGGTCAGGCGAGATAAGGCTAAGGAACGACAACGCAAGGCTAGGCAATGCAGGGAAGGGAAGCAAAGAGTAACGGAAGGTAAGCAAGGCAAGGAAAAGCAAGGAAAGGCAAGGGTAACGGAAGGAACGGCACGGCAAGGGGAAACAAGTCTAAGGCACGACACCGAACGCTAGGCAATGCACGGCAAGGCAAGGAAAGGGTAACGCATGGGAAAGCACGGTCAGGCGAGGCAAGGCTAAGGCATGACAACGCAAGGCTCGGCAATGCACGGAAAGCAAGCAAAGAGTAACGGAACGCAAGGAAGGCAAGGGAAAGCAAGGGAAGGCAAGGGTAACGGAAGGAACGGCACGGCAAGGAGTAACAAGGCTAAGGCACGACAACGCAGGGCTAGGCAATGCACGGCAAGGCAAGGAAAGGGTAACGCAGGGGAAGGCACGGTCAGGTGAGGCAAGGATAAGGCACGACAATGCAAGGCTAGGCAATGCACGGCAAGGCAAGGAAAGAGTAACGGAAGGAAAGGAAGGCAAGGCAAAGCCAGGCAAGGCAAGTGTAACAAAAGGCACGCCACGGCAAGGGGAAACAAGGCTAAGGCACGACAACGCACGGCTAGGCAATGCACGGCAAGGCAAGGAAAGGGTAACGCAAGGCAAGGCACGGTGAGGCTAGGCTAATGCACGACAACGCAAGGCTAGGCAATGCACGAAAATGCATGGAAAGCTTAAAGCAAAGGAAGGTACGGTCAGGCGAGATAAGGCTAAGGCACGACAACGCAAGGCTAGGCAATGCAGGGAAGGGAAGCAAAGAGTAACGGAAGGTAAGCAAGGCAAGGAAAAGCAAGGAAAGGCAAGGGTAACGGAAGGAACGGCACGGCAAGGGGAAACAAGACTAAGGCACGGCAACGCAGGCTAGGCAATGCACGGCAAGGCAAGGAAAGGGTAACGCATGGGAAAGCACGGTGAGGCGAGGCAAGGCTAAGGCACGACAACGCAAGGCTTGGCAATGCACGGAAGGCAAGCAAAGAGTAACGGAAGGTAAGGAAGGGAAGGGAAAGCAAGGAAAGGCAAGTGTAACGGAAGGAACGGCACGGCAAGGGGAAACAAGGCTAATGCACGACAACGCACGCTAGGCAATGCACGGCAAGGCAAGGAAAGGGTAACGCATGGGAAAGCACGGTCAGGCGAGGCAAGGCTAAGGCATGACAACGCAAGGCTAGGCAATGCACGGAAAGCAAGCAAAGAGTAACGGAACGCAAGGAAGGCAAGGGAAAGCAAGGGAAGGCAAGGGTAACGGAAGGAACGGCACGGCAAGGGGTAACAAGGCTAAGGCACGACAACGCAGGGCTAGGCAATGCATGGCAAGGCAAGGAAAGGGTAACGCAAGGGATGGCACGGTCAGGTGAGGCAAGGATATGGCACGAAAATGCAAGGCTAGGCAATGCACGGCAAGGCAAGGAAAGAGTAACGGAAGGAAAGGAAGGCAAGGCAAAGCCAGGCAAGGCAAGTGTAACAAAAGGCACGCCAAGGCAAGGGGAAACAAGGCTAAGGCACGACAACGCACGGCTAGGCCATGCACGGCAAGGCAAGGAAAGGGTAACGCAAGGCAAGGCACGGTGAGGCTAGGCACGGCTAATGCACGACAACGCAAGGCTAGGCAATGCACGACAATCCAAGGAAAGCTTAAAGCAAAGGAAGGCACGGTCAGGCGAGATAAGGCTAAGGCACGACAACGCAAGGCTAGGCAAGGCAGGGAAGGGAAGCAAAGAGTAACGGAAGGTAAGCAAGGCAAGGAAAAGCAAGGAAAGGCAAGGGTAACAGAAGGAACAGCACGGCAAGGGGAAACAAGGCTAAGGCACGGCAATGCAGGCTAGGCAATGCACGGCAAGGCAAGGAAAGGGTAACGCATGGGAAAGCACGGTCAGGCGAGGCAAGGCTAAGGCACGACAACCCAAGGCTAGGCAATGCACGGAAGGCAAGCAAAGAGTAAAGGAAGGTAAGGAAGGCAAGGGAAAGCAAAGAAAGGCAAGTGTAACGAAAGGAACGGCACGGCAAGGGGAAACAAGGCTAAGGCACGACAACGCACGGCTAGGCAATGCACGGCAAGGCAAGGAAAGTGTAACGCAAGGCAAGGTACTGTGAGGCTAGGCAAGGCTAATGCACGAAAACGCAAGGCTAGGCAATGCACGACAATGCAAGGAAAGCTTAAAGCAAAGGAAGGCAAGGTCAGGCGAGATAAGGCAAAGGCACTACAACGCAAGGCTAGGCAATTCAGGGAAGGGAAGCAAAGAGTAACGGAAGGTATCAAGGCAAGGAAAAGCAAGGAAAGGCAAGGGTAACGGAAGGAACGGCACGGCAAGGGGGGACAAGTCTAAGGCACGACACCGAACGCTAGGCAATGAACGGCAAGGCAAGCAAAGGGTAACGCATGGGAAAGCACGGTCAGGCGAGGCAAGGCTAATGCACGACAACGGAAGGCTAGGCAATGCACGGAAGGCAAGCAAAGAGTAACGGAAGGTAAGGAAGGCAAGGGAAAGCAAGGAAAGGCAAGTGTAACGGAAGGAACGGCACGGCAAGGGGAAACATGGCTAAGGCACGACAACGCACGCTAGGCAATGCACGGCAAGGCAAGGAAAGGGTAACGCATGGGAAAGCACGGTCAGGCGAGGTAAGGCTAAGGCATGACAACGCAAGGCTAGGCAATGCACGGAAAGCAAGCAAAGAGTAACGGAACGCAAGGAAGGCAAGGGAAAGCAAGGGAAGGCAAGGGTAACGGAAGGAACGGCACGGCAAGGGGTAACAAGGCTAAGGCACGACAACGCAGGGCTAGGCAATGCGCGGCAAGGCAAGGAAAGGGTAACGAAGGGGAAGGCACGGTCAGGTGAGGCAAGGGTAAGGCACGACAATGCAAGGCTAGGCAATGCACGGCAAGGCAAGGAAAGAGTAACGGAAGGAAAGGAAGGCAAGGCAAAGCCAGGCAAGGCAAGTGTAACAAAAGGCACGCCACGGCAAGGGGAAACAAGGCTAAGGCACGACAACGCACGGCTAGGCAATGCACGGCAAGGCAAGGAAAGGGTAACGCAAGGCAAGGCACGGTGAGGCTAGGCAAGGCTAATGCACGACAACGCAAGGCTAGGCAATGCACGACAATGCATGGAAAGCTTAAAGCAAAGGAAGGCACGGTCAGGCGAGATAAGGCTAAGGCACGACAACGCAAGGCTAGGCAATGCAGGGAAGGGAAGCAAAGAGTAACGGAAGGTAAGCAAGGCAAGGAAAAGCAAGGAAAGGCAAGGGTAACGGAAGGAACGGCACGGCAAGGGGAAACAAGCTAAGGCACGGCAACGCAGGCTAGGCAATGCACGGCAAGGCAAGGAAAGGGTAACGCATGGGAAAGCACGGTCAGGCGAGGCAAGGCTAAGGCACGACAACGCAAGGCTAGGCAATGCACGGAAGGCAAACAAAGAGTAACGGAAGGTAAGGAAGGCAAGGGAAAGCAAAGAAAGGCAAGTGTAACGAAAGGAACGGCACGGCAAGGGGAACAAAGGCTAAGGCACGACAACGCACGGCCAGGCAATGCACGGCAAGGCAAGGAAAGTGTAACGCAAGGCAAGGTACTGTGAGGCTAGGCAAGGCTAATGCACGAAAACGCAAGGCTAGGCAATGCACGACAATGCAGGGAAAGCTTAAAGCAAAGGAAGGCAAGGTCAGGCGAGATAAGGCTAAGGCACGACAACGCAAGGCTAGGCAATGCAGGGAAGGGAAGCAAATAGTAACGGAAGGTAAGCAAGGCAAGGAAAAGCAAGGAAAGGCAAGGGTAACGGAAGGAACGGCACGGCAAGGGGAAACAAGGCTAAGGCACGGCAATGAAGGCTAGGCAATGCACGGCAAGGCAAGGAAAGGGTAACGCATGGGAAAGCACGGTCAGGCGAGGCAAGGCTAAGGCACGACAACGAAAGCCTAGGCAATGCACGGAAGGCAAGCAAAGAGTAACGGAAGGTAAGGAAGGCAAGGGAAAGCAAAGAAAGGCAAGTGTAACGAAAGGAACGGCACGGCAAGGGGAAACAAGGCTAAGGCACGACAACGCACGGCTAGGCAATGCACGGCAAGGCAAGGAAAGTGTAACGCAATGCAAGGTCCTGTGAGGCTAGGCAAGGCTAATGCACGAAAACGCAAGGCTAGGCAATGCACGACAATGCAAGGAAAGCTTAAAGCAAAGGAAGGCAAGGTCAGGCGAGATAAGGCTAAGGCACGACAACGCAAGGCTAGGCAATGCAGGGAAGGCAAGCAAAGAGTAACGGAAGGTAAGCAAGGCAAGGAAAAGCAAGGAAAGGCAAGGGTAACGGAAGGAACGGCACGGCAAGGGGGAACAAGTCTAAGGCACGACACCGAACGCTAGGCAATGAACGGCAAGGCAAGGAAAGGGTAACGCATGGGAAAGCACGGTCAGGCGAGGCAAGGCTAAGGCACGACAACGCAAGGCTAGGCAATGCACGGAAGGCAAGCAAAGAGTAACGGAAGGTAAGGAAGGCAAGGGAAAGCAAGGAAAGGCAAGTGTAACGGAAGGAACGGCACGGCAAGGGGAAACAAGGCTAAGGCACGACAACGCACGCTAGGCAATGCACGGCAAGGCAAGGAAAGGGTAACGCATGGGAAAGCACGGTCAGGCGAGGCAAGGCTAAGGCATGACAACGCAAGGCTAGGCAATGCACGGAAAGCAAGCAAAGAGTAACGGAACGCAAGGAAGGCAAGGGAAAGCAAGGGAAGGCAAGGGTAACGGAAGGAACGGCACGGCAAGGGGTAACAAGGCTAAGGCACGACAACGCAGGGCTAGGCAATGCACGGCAAGGCAAGGAAAGGGTAACGCAGGGGAAGGCACGGTCAGGTGAGGCAAGGATAAGGCACGACAATGCAAGGCTAGGCAATGCACGGCAAGGCAAGGAAAGAGTAACGGAAGGAAAGGAAGGCAAGGCAAAGCCAGGCAAGGCAAGTGTAACAAAAGGCACGCCACGGCAAGGGGAAACAAGGCTAAGGCACGACAACGCACGGCTAGGCAATGCACGGCAAGGCAAGGAAAGGGTAACGCAAGGCAAGGCACGGTGAGGCTAGGCAAGGCTAATGCACGACAACGCAAGGCTAGGCAATGCACGACAATGCATGGAAAGCTTAAAGCAAAGGAAGGCACGGTCAGGCGAGATAAGGCTAAGGCACGACAACGCAAGACTAGGCAATGCAGGGAAGGGAAGCAAAGAGTAACGGAAGGTAAGCAAGGCAAGGAAAAGCAAGGAAAGGCAAGGGTAACGGAAGGAACGGCACGGCAAGGGGAAACAAGACTAAGGCACGGCAACGCAGGCTAGGCAATGCACGGCAAGGCAAGGAAAGGGTAACGCATGGGAAAGCACGGTCAGGCGAGGCAAGGCTAAGGCACGACAACGCAAGGCTAAGCAATGCACGGAAGGCAAGCAAAGAGTAACGGAAGGTAAGCAAGGCAAGGAAAAGCAAGAAAAGGCAAGGGTAACTGAAGGAACGGCACGGCACGGGTAAACAAGTCTAAGGCACGACACCGAACGCTAGGCAATGAATGGCAAGGCAAGGAAAGGGTAACGCATGGGAAAGCACGGTCAGGCGAGGCAAGGCTAAGGCACGACAACGCAAGGCTAGGCAATGCACGGAAGGCAAGCAAAGAGTAACGGAAGGTAAGGAAGGCAAGGTAAAGCAAGGAAAGGCAACTGTAACGGAAGGAACGGCACGGCAAGGGGAAACAAGGCTAAGGCACGACAACGCACGCTAGGCAATGCACGGCAAGGCAAGGAAAGGGTAACGCATGGGAAAGCACGGTCAGGCGAGGCAAGTCTAATGCATGACAACGCAAGGCTAGGCAATGCACGGAAAGCAAGCAAAGAGTAACGGAACGCAAGGAAGGCAAGGGAAAGCAAAGGAAGGCAAGGGTAACGGAAGGAACGGCACGGCAAGGGGTAACAAGGCTAAGGCACGACAACGCAGGGCTAGGCAATGCACGGCAAGGCAAGGAAAGGGTAACGCAAGGGATGGCACGGTCAGGTGAGGCAAGGATAAGGCACGAAAATGCAAGTCTAGGCAATGCACGGCAAGGCAAGGAAAGAGTAACGGAAGGAAAGGAAGGCAAGGCAAAGCCAGGCAAGGCAAGTGTAACAAAAGGCACGCCACGGCAAGGGGAAACAAGGCTAAGGCACGACAACGCACGGCTAGGCCATGCACGGCAAGGCAAGGAAAGGGTAACGCAAGGCAAGGCACGGTGAGGCTAGGCACGGCTAATGCACGACAACGCAAGGCTAGGCAATGCACGACAATCCAAGGAAAGCTTAAAGCAAAGGAAGGCACGGTCAGGCGAGATAAGGCTAAGGCACGACAACGCAAGGCTAGGCAATGCACGGAAGGCAAGCAAAGAGTAACGGAAGGTAAGCAAGGCAAGGAAAAGCAAGGAAAGGCAAGGGTAACGGAAGGAACAGCACGGCAAGGGGAAACAAGCCTAAGGCACGGCAATGCAGGCTAGGCAATGCACGGCAAGGCAAGGAAAGGGTAACGTATGGGAAAGCACGGTCAGGCGAGGCAAGGCTAAAGCACGACAACTCAAGGCTAGGCAATGCACGGAAGGCAAGCAAAGAGTAACGGAAGGTAAGGAAGGCAAGGGAAAGGAAAGAAAGGCAAGTGTAACGAAAGGAACGGCACGGCAAGGGGAAACAAGGCTAAGGCACGACAACGCACGGCTAGGCAATGCACGGCTAGGCAAGGAAAGTGTAACGCAAGGCAAGGTACTGTGAGGCTAGGCAAGGCTAATGCACGAAAACGCAAGGCTAGGAAATGCACGAAAATGCAAGGAAAGCTTAAAGCAAAGGAAGGCAAGGTCAGGCGAGATAAGGCAAAGGCACGACAACGCAAGGCTAGGCAATTCAGGCAAGGCAAGCAATGAGTAACGGAAGGTAAGCAAGGCAAGGAAAAGAAAGGAAAGGCAAGGGTAACGGAAGGAACGGCACGGCAAGGGGGAACAAGTCTAAGGCACGACACCGAACGCTAGGCAATGAACGGCAAGGCAAGGAAAGGGTAACGCATGGGAAAGCACGGTCAGGCGAGGCAAGGCTAAGGCACGACAACGCAAGGGTAGGCAATGCACGGAAGGCAAGCAAAGAGTAACGGAAGGTAAGGAAGGCAAGGAAAAGCAAGGAAAGGCAAGGGTAACGGAAGGAACGGCACGGCAAGGGGAAACAAGGCTAAGGCACGACAACGCAGGCTAGGCAATGCGCGGCAAGGCAAGGAAAGGGTAACGCATGGGAAAGCACGGTCAGGCGAGGCAAGGCTAAGGCACGACAACGCAAGGCTAGGCAATGCACGGAAGGCAAGCAAAGAGTAACGGAAGGTAAGGAAGGCAAGGGAAAGCAAAGAAAGGCAAGTGTAACGAAAGGAACGGCACGGCAAGGGGAAACAAGGCTAAGGCACGACAACGCACGGCTAGGCAATGCACGGCAAGGCAAGGAAAGGGTAACGCAAGGCAAGGCACGGTGAGGCTAGGCAAGGCTAATGCACGAAAACCCAAGGCTAGGAAATGCACGACAATGCAAGGAAAGCTTAAAGCAAAGGAAGGCAAGGTCAGGCGAAATAAGGCTAAGGCACGACAACGCAAGGCTAGGCAATTCAGGGAAGGCAATCAAAGAGTAACGGAAGGTAAGCAAGGCAAGGAAAAGCAAGGAAAGGCAAGGGTAACGGAAGGAACGGCACGGCAAGGGGTAACAAGGCTAAGGCACGACAACGCAGGGCTAGGCAATGCACGGCAAGGCAAGGAAAGGGTAACGCAAGGGATGGCACGGTCAGGTGAGGCAAGGATAAGGCACGAAAATGCAAGGCTAGGCAATGCACGGCAAGGCAAGGAAAGAGTAACGGAAGGAAAGGAAGGCAAGGCAAAGCCAGGCAAGGCAAGTGTAACAAAAGGCACGCCACGGCAAGGGGAAACAAGGCTAAGGCACGACAACGCACGGCTAGGCAATGCAGGGCAAGGCAAGGAAAGGGTAACGCAAGGCAAGGCACGGTGAGGCTAGGCAAGGATAATGCACGAAAACGCAAGGCTAGGCAATGCACGACAATGCAAGGAAAGCTTAAAGCAAAGGAAGGCAAGGTCAGGCGAGATAAGGCAAAGGCACGACAACGCAAGGCTAGGCAATTCAGGGAAGGCAAGCAAAGAGTAACGGAAGGTAAGCAAGGCAAGGAAAAGCAAGGAAAGGCAAGGGTAACGGAAGGAACGGCACGGCAAGGGGAAACAAGACTAAGGCACTGACAACGCAGGCTAGGCAATGCACGGCAAGGCAAGGAAAGGGTAACGCATGGGAAAGCACGGTCAGGCGAGGCAAGGCTAAGGCACGACAACGCAAGGCTAGGCAATGCACGGAAGGCAAGCAAAGAGTAACGGAAGGTAAGCAAGGCAAGGAAAAGCAAGGAAAGGCAAGGGTAACTGAAGGAACGGCACAGCACGGGTAAACAAGTCTAAGGCACGACACCGAACGCTAGGCAATGAACGGCAAGGCAAGGAAAGGGTAACGCATGGGAAAGCACGGTCATGCGAGGCAAGGCTAAGGCATGACAACGCAAGGCTAGGCAATGCAGGGAAGGGAAGCAAAGAGTAACGGAAGGTAAGCAAGGCAAGGAAAAGCAAGGAAAGGCAAGGGTAACGGAAGGAACGGCACGGCAAGGGGAAACAAGACTAAGGCACGGCAACGCAGGCTAGGCAATGCGCGGCAAGGCAAGGAAAGGGTAACGCATGGGAAAGCACGGTCAGGCGAGGCAAGGCTAAGGCACGACAACGCAAGGCTAAGCAATGCACGGAAGGCAAGCAAAGAGTAACGGAAGGTAAGGAAGGCAAGGGAAAGCAAAGAAAGGCAAGTGTAACGAAAGGAACGGCACGGCAAGGGGAACCAAGGCTAAGGCACGACAACGCACGGCCAGGCAATGCACGGCAACGCAAGGAAAGTGTAACGCAAGGCAAGGTACTGTGAGGCTAGGCAAGGCTAATGCACGAAAACCCAAGGCTAGGAAATGCACGACAATGCAAGGAAAGCTTAAAGCAAAGGAAGGCAAGGTCAGGCGAGATAAGGCTAAGGCACGACAACGCAAGGCTAGGCAATTCAGGGAAGGCAATCAAAGAGTAACGGAAGGTAAGCAAGGCAAGGAAAAGCAAGGAAAGGCAAGGGTAACGGAAGGAACGGCACGGCACGGGGAAACAAGGCTAAGGCACGACAACGCACGCTAGGCAATGCACGGCAAGGCAAGGAAAGGGTAACGCATGGGAAAGCACGGTCAGGCGAGGCAAGGCTAAGGCATGACAACGCAAGGCTAGGCAATGCACGGAAAGCAAGCAAAGAGTAACGGAACGCAAGGAAGGCAAGGGAAAGCAAGGGAAGGCAAGGGTAACGGAAGGAACGGCACGGCAAGGGGTAACAAGGCTAAGGCACGACAACGAAGGGCTAGGCAATGCACGGCAAGGCAAGGAAAGGGTAACGCAAGGGATGGCACGGTCAGGTGAGGCAAGGATAAGGCACGAAAATGCAAGGCTGGGCAATGCACGGCAAGGCAAGGAAAGAGTAACGGAAGGAAAGGAAGGCAAGGCAAAGCCAGGCAAGGCAAGTGTAACAAAAGGCACGCCACGGCAAGGCGAAACAAGGCTAAGGCACGACAACGCACGGCTAGGCAATGCACGGCAAGGCAAGGAAAGGGTAACGCAAGGCAAGGCACGGTGAGGCTAGGCAAGGATAATGCACGACAACGCAAGGCTAGGCAATGCACGACAATGCAAGGAAAGCTTAAAGGAAAGGAAGGCACGGTCAGGCGAGACAAGGCTAAGGCACGACAACGCAAGGCTAGGCAATGCAGGGAAGGGAAGCAAAGAGTAACGGAAGGTAAGCAAGGCAAGGAAAAGCAAGGAAAGGCAAGGGTAACGGAAGGAACGGCACGGCAAGGGGAAACAAGACTAAGGCACGGCAACGCAGGCTAGGCAATGCACGGCAAGGCAAGGAAAGGGTAACGCATGGGAAAGCACGGTCAGGCGAGGCAAGGCTAAGGCACGACAACGCAAGGCTAGGCAATGCACGAAAGGCAAGCAAAGAGTAACGGAAGGTAAGGAAGGCAAGGGAAAGCAAAGAAAGGCAAGTGTAACGAAAGGAACGGCACGGCAAGGGGAAACAAGGCTAAGGCACGACAACGCACGGCTAGGCAATGCACGGCAAGGCAAGGAAAGTGTAACGCAAGGCAAGGTACTGTGAGGCTAGGAAAGGCTAATGCACGAAAACGCAAGGCTAGGCAATGCACGACAATGCAAGGAAAGCTTAAAGCAAAGGAAGGCAAGGTCAGGCGAGATAAGGCAAAGGCACGACAACGCAAGGCTAGGCAATTCAGGGAAGGCAAGCAAAGAGTAACGGAAGGTAAGCAAGGCAAGGAAAAGCAAGGAAAGGCAAGGGTAACGGAAGGAACGGCACGGCAAGGGGAAACAAGACTAAGGCACGCAACGCAGGCTAGGCAATGCACGGCAAGGCAAGGAAAGGGTAACGCATGGGAAAGCACGGTCAGGCGGGGCAAGGCTAAGGCACGACAACGCAAGGCTAGGCAATGCACGGAAGGCAAGCAAAGAGTAACGGAAGGTAAGGAAGGCAAGGGAAAGCAAGGAAAGGCAAGTGTAACGGAAGGAACGGCACGGCAAGGGGAAACAAGGCTAAGGCACGACAACGCACGCTAGGCAATGCACGGCAAGGCAAGGAAAGGGTAACGCATGGGAAAGCACGGTCAGGCGAGGCAAGGCTAAGGCATGACAACGCAAGGCTAGGCAATGCAGGGAAGGGAAGCAAAGAGTAACGGAAGGTAAGCAAGGCAAGGAAAAGCAAGGAAAGGCAAGGGTAACGGAAGGAACGGCACGGCAAGGGGAAACAAGACTAAGGCACGGCAACGCAGGCTAGGCAATGCGCGGCAAGGCAAGGAAAGGGTAACGCATGGGAAAGCACGGTCAGGCGAGGCAAGGCTAAGGCACGACAACGCAAGGCTAGGCAATGCACGGAAGGCAAGCAAAGAGTAACGGAAGGTAAGGAAGGCAAGGGAAAGCAAAGAAAGGCAAGTGTAACGAAAGGAACGGCACGGCAAGGGGAACCAAGGCTAAGGCACGACAACGCACGGCCAGGCAATGCACGGCAACGCAAGGAAAGTGTAACGCAAGCAAGGTACTGTGAGGCTAGGCAAGGCTAATGCACGAAAACCCAAGGCTAGGAAATGCACGACAATGCAAGGAAAGCTTAAAGCAAAGGAAGGCAAGGTCAGGCGAGATAAGGCTAAGGCACGACAACGCAAGGCTAGGCAATTCAGGGAAGGCAATCAAAGAGTAACGGAAGGTAAGCAAGGCAAGGAAAAGCAAGGAAAGGCAAGGGTACCGGAAGGAACGGCACGGCACGGGGAAACAAGGCTAAGGCACGACAACGCACGCTAGGCAATGCACGGCAAGGCAAGGAAAGGGTAACGCATGGGAAAGCACGGTCAGGCGAGGCAAGGCTAAGGCATGAGAACGCAAGGCTAGGCAATGCACGGAAAGCAAGCAAAGAGTAACGGAACGCAAGGAAGGCAAGGGAAAGCAAGGGAAGGCAAGGGTAACGGAAGGAACGGCACGGCAAGGGGTAACAAGGCTAAGGCACGACAACGCAGGGCTAGGCAATGCACGGCAAGGCAAGGAAAGGGTAACGCAAGGGATGGCACGGTCAGGTGAGGCAAGGATAAGGCACGAAAATGCAAGGCTAGGCAATGCACGGCAAGGCAAGGAAAGAGTAACGGAAGGAAAGGAAGGCAAGGCAAAGCCAGGCAAGGCAAGTGTAACAAAAGGCACGCCACGGGAAGGGGAAACAAGGCTAAGGCACGACAACGCACGGCTAGGCAATGCACGGCAAGGCAAGGAAAGGGTAACGCAAGGCAAGGCACGGTGAGGCTAGGCAAGGATAATGCACGACAACGCAAGGCTAGGCAATGCACGACAATGCAAGGAAAGCTTAAAGCAAAGGAAGGCACGGTCAGGCGAGATAAGGCTAAGGCACGACAACGCAAGGCTAGGCAATGCAGGGAAGGGAAGCAAAGAGTAACGGAAGGTAAGCAAGGCAAGGAAAAGCAAGGAAAGGCAAGGGTAACGGAAGGAACGGCACGGCAAGGGGAAACAAGGCTAAGGCACGGCAATGCAGGCTAGGCAATGCACGGCAAGGCAAGGAAAGGGTAACGCATGGGAAAGCACGGTCAGGCGAGGCAAGGCTAAGGCACGACAACGCAAGGCTAGGCAATGCACGGAAGGCAAGCAAAGAGTAACGGAAGGTAAGGAAGGCAAGGGAAAGCAAAGAAAGGCAAGTGTAACGAAAGGAACGGCACGGCAAGGGGAAACAAGGCTAAGGCACGACAACGCACGGCTAGGCAATGCACGGCAAGGCAAGGAAAGTGTAACGCAAGGCAAGGTACTGTGAGGCTAGGCAAGGCTAATGCACGAAAACGCAAGGCTAGGCAATGCACGACAATGCAAGGAAAGCTTAAAGCAAAGGAAGGCAAGGTCAGGCGAGATAAGGCAAAGGCACGACAACGCAAGGCTAGGCAATTCAGGGAAGGCAAGCAAAGAGTAACGGAAGGTAAGCAAGGCAAGGAAAAGCAAGGAAAGGCAAGGGTAACGGAAGGAACGGCACGGCAAGGGGAAACAAGACTAAGGCACTGCAACGCAGGCTAGGCAATGCACGGCAAGGCAAGGAAAGGGTAACGCATGGGAAAGCACGGTCAGGCGGGGCAAGGCTAAGGCACGACAACGCAAGGCTAAGCAATGCACGGAAGGCAAGCAAAGAGTAACGGAAGGTAAGCAAGGCAAGGAAAAGCAAGGAAAGGCAAGGGTAATTGAAGGAACGGCACAGCACGGGTAAACAAGTCTAAGGCACGACACCGAACGCTAGGCAATGAACGGCAAGGCAAGGAAAGGGTAACGCATGGGAAAGCACGGTCATGCGAGGCAAGGCTAAGGCATGACAACGCAAGGCTAGGCAATGCAGGGAAGGGAAGCAAAGAGTAACGGAAGGTAAGCAAGGCAAGGAAAAGCAAGGAAAGGCAAGGGTAACGGAAGGAACGGCACGGCAAGGGGAAACAAGACTAAGGCACGGCAACGCAGGCTAGGCAATGCGCGGCAAGGCAAGGAAAGGGTAACGCATGGGAAAGCACGGTCAGGCGAGGCAAGGCTAAGGCACGACAACGCAAGGCTAAGCAATGCACGGAAGGCAAGCAAAGAGTAACGGAAGGTAAGGAAGGCAAGGGAAAGCAAAGAAAGGCAAGTGTAACGAAAGGAACGGCACGGCAAGGGGAACCAAGGCTAAGGCACGACAACGCACGGCCAGGCAATGCACGGCAACGCAAGGAAAGTGTAACGCAAGCAAGGTACTGTGAGGCTAGGCAAGGCTAATGCACGAAAACCCAAGGCTAGGAAATGCACGAAAATGCAAGGAAAGCTTAAAGCAAAGGAAGGCAAGGTCAGGCGAGATAAGGCTAAGGCACGACAACGCAAGGCTAGGCAATTCAGGGAAGGCAATCAAAGAGTAACGGAAGGTAAGCAAGGCAAGGAAAAGCAAGGAAAGGCAAGGGTACCGGAAGGAACGGCACGGCACGGGGAAACAAGGCTAAGGCACGACAACGCACGCTAGGCAATGCACGGCAAGGCAAGGAAAGGGTAACGCATGGGAAAGCACGGTCAGGCGAGGCAAGGCTAAGGCATGAGAACGCAAGGCTAGGCAATGCACGGAAAGCAAGCAAAGAGTAACGGAACGCAAGGAAGGCAAGGGAAAGCAAGGGAAGGCAAGGGTAACGGAAGGAACGGCACGGCAAGGGGTAACAAGGCTAAGGCACGACAACGCAGGGCTAGGCAATGCACGGCAAGGCAAGGAAAGGGTAACGCAAGGGATGGCACGGTCAGGTGAGGCAAGGATAAGGCACGAAAATGCAAGGCTAGGCAATGCACGGCAAGGCAAGGAAAGAGTAACGGAAGGAAAGGAAGGCAAGGCAAAGCCAGGCAAGGCAAGTGTAACAAAAGGCACGCCACGGGAAGGGGAAACAAGGCTAAGGCACGACAACGCACGGCTAGGCAATGCACGGCAAGGCAAGGAAAGGGTAACGCAAGGCAAGGCACGGTGAGGCTAGGCAAGGATAATGCACGACAACGCAAGGCTAGGCAATGCACGACAATGCAAGGAAAGCTTAAAGCAAAGGAAGGCACGGTCAGGCGAGATAAGGCTAAGGCACGACAACGCAAGGCTAGGCAATGCAGGGAAGGGAAGCAAAGAGTAACGGAAGGTAAGCAAGGCAAGGAAAAGCAAGGAAAGGCAAGGGTAACGGAAGGAACGGCACGGCAAGGGGAAACAAGGCTAAGGCACGGCAATGCAGGCTAGGCAATGCACGGCAAGGCAAGGAAAGGGTAACGCATGGGAAAGCACGGTCAGGCGAGGCAAGGCTAAGGCACGACAACGCAAGGCTAGGCAATGCACGGAAGGCAAGCAAAGAGTAACGGAAGGTAAGGAAGGCAAGGGAAAGCAAAGAAAGGCAAGTGTAACGAAAGGAACGGCACGGCAAGGGGAAACAAGGCTAAGGCACGACAACGCACGGCTAGGCAATGCACGGCAAGGCAAGGAAAGTGTAACGCAAGGCAAGGTACTGTGAGGCTAGGCAAGGCTAATGCACGAAAACGCAAGGCTAGGCAATGCACGACAATGCAAGGAAAGCTTAAAGCAAAGGAAGGCAAGGTCAGGCGAGATAAGGCAAAGGCACGACAACGCAAGGCTAGGCAATTCAGGGAAGGCAAGCAAAGAGTAACGGAAGGTAAGCAAGGCAAGGAAAAGCAAGGAAAGGCAAGGGTAACGGAAGGAACGGCACGGCAAGGGGAAACAAGACTAAGGCACTGCAACGCAGGCTAGGCAATGCACGGCAAGGCAAGGAAAGGGTAACGCATGGGAAAGCACGGTCAGGCGGGGCAAGGCTAAGGCACGACAACGGAAGGCTAAGCAATGCACGGAAGGCAAGCAAAGAGTAACGGAAGTTAAGCAAGGCAAGGAAAAGCAAGGAAAGGCAAGGGTAACTGAAGGAACGGCACAGCACGGGTAAACAAGTCTAAGGCACGACACCGAACGCTAGGCAATGAACGGCAAGGCAAGGAAAGGGTAACGCATGGGAAAGCACGGTCATGCGAGGCAAGGCTAAGGCATGACAACGCAAGGCTAGGCAATGCAGGGAAGGGAAGCAAAGAGTAACGGAAGGTAAGCAAGGCAAGGAAAAGCAAGGAAAGGCAAGGGTAACGGAAGGAACGGCACGGCAAGGGGAAACAAGACTAAGGCACGGCAACGCAGGCTAGGCAATGCGCGGCAAGGCAAGGAAAGGGTAACGCATGGGAAAGCACGGTCAGGCGAGGCAAGGCTAAGGCACGACAACGCAAGGCTAAGCAATGCACGGAAGGCAAGCAAAGAGTAACGGAAGGTAAGGAAGGCAAGGGAAAGCAAAGAAAGGCAAGTGTAACGAAAGGAACGGCACGGCAAGGGGAACCAAGGCTAAGGCACGACAACGCACGGCCAGGCAATGCACGGCAACGCAAGGAAAGTGTAACGCAAGCAAGGTACTGTGAGGCTAGGCAAGGCTAATGCACGAAAACCCAAGGCTAGGAAATGCACGACAATGCAAGGAAAGCTTAAAGCAAAGGAAGGCAAGGTCAGGCGAGATAAGGCTAAGGCACGACAACGCAAGGCTAGGCAATTCAGGGAAGGCAATCAAAGAGTAACGGAAGGTAAGCAAGGCAAGGAAAAGCAAGGAAAGGCAAGGGTACCGGAAGGAACGGCACGGCACGGGGAAACAAGGCTAAGGCACGACAACGCACGCTAGGCAATGCACGGCAAGGCAAGGAAAGGGTAACGCATGGGAAAGCACGGTCAGGCGAGGCAAGGCTAAGGCATGAGAACGCAAGGCTAGGCAATGCACGGAAAGCAAGCAAAGAGTAACGGAACGCAAGGAAGGCAAGGGAAAGCAAGGGAAGGCAAGGGTAACGGAAGGAACGGCACGGCAAGGGGTAACAAGGCTAAGGCACGACAACGCAGGGCTAGGCAATGCACGGCAAGGCAAGGAAAGGGTAACGCAAGGGATGGCACGGTCAGGTGAGGCAAGGATAAGGCACGAAAATGCAAGGCTAGGCAATGCACGGCAAGGCAAGGAAAGAGTAACGGAAGGAAAGGAAGGCAAGGCAAAGCCAGGCAAGGCAAGTGTAACAAAAGGCACGCCACGGCAAGGGGAAACAAGGCTAAGGCACGACAACGCACGGCTAGGCAATGCACGGCAAGGCAAGGAAAGGGTAATGCAAGGCAAGGCACGGTGAGGCTAGGCAAGGATAATGCACGACAACGCAAGGCTAGGCAATGCACGACAATGCAAGGAAAGCTTAAAGCAAAGGAAGGCACGGTCAGGCGAGATAAGGCTAAGGCACGACAACGCAAGGCTAGGCAATGCAGGGAAGGGAAGCAAAGAGTAACGGAAGGTAAGCAAGGCAAGGAAAAGCAAGGAAAGGCAAGGGTAACGGAAGGAACGGCACGGCAAGGGGAAACAAGGCTAAGGCACGGCAATGCAGGTTAGGCAATGCACGGCAAGGCAAGGAAAGGGTAACGCATGGGAAAGCACGGTCAGGCGAGGCAAGGCTAAGGCACGACAACGCAAGGCTAGGCAATGCACGGAAGGCAAGCAAAGAGTAACGGAAGGTAAGGAAGGCAAGGGAAAGCAAAGAAAGGCAAGTGTAACGAAAGGAACGGCACGGCAAGGGGAAACAAGGCTAAGGCACGACAACGCACGGCTAGGCAATGCACGGCAAGGCAAGGAAAGTGTAACGCAAGGCAAGGTACTGTGAGCCTAGGCAAGGCTAATGCACGAAAACGCAAGGCTAGGCAATGCACGACAATGCAAGGAAAGCTTAAAGCAAAGGAAGGCAAGGTCAGGCGAGATAAGGCAAAGGCACGACAACGCAAGGCTAGGCAATTCAGGGAAGGCAAGCAAAGAGTAACGGAAGGTAAGCAAGGCAAGGAAAAGCAAGGAAAGGCAAGGGTAACGGAAGGAACGGCACGGCAAGGGGAAACAAGACTAAGGCACTGCAACGCAGGCTAGGCAATGCACGGCAAGGCAAGGAAAGGGTAACGCATGGGAAAGCACGGTCAGGCGGGGCAAGGCTAAGGCACGACAACGCAAGGCTAAGCAATGCACGGAAGGCAAGCAAAGAGTAACGGAAGGTAAGCAAGGCAAGGAAAAGCAAGGAAAGGCAAGGGTGACTGAAGGAACGGCACAGCACGGGTAAACAAGTCTAAGGCACGACACCGAACGCTAGGCAATGAACGGCAAGGCAAGGAAAGGGTAACGCATGGGAAAGCACGGTCATGCGAGGCAAGGCTAAGGCATGACAACGCAAGGCTAGGCAATGCAGGGAAGGGAAGCAAAGAGTAACGGAAGGTAAGCAAGGCAAGGAAAAGCAAGGAAAGGCAAGGGTAACGGAAGGAACGGCACGGCAAGGGGAAACAAGACTAAGGCACGGCAACGCAGGCTAGGCAATGCGCGGCAAGGCAAGGAAAGGGTAACGCATGGGAAAGCACGGTCAGGCGAGGCAAGGCTAAGGCACGACAACGCAAGGCTAAGCAATGCACGGAAGGCAAGCAAAGAGTAACGGAAGGTAAGGAAGGCAAGGGAAAGCAAAGAAAGGCAAGTGTAACGAAAGGAACGGCACGGCAAGGGGAACCAAGGCTAAGGCACGACAACGCACGGCCAGGCAATGCACGGCAACGCAAGGAAAGTGTAACGCAAGCAAGGTACTGTGAGGCTAGGCAAGGCTAATGCACGAAAACCCAAGGCTAGGAAATGCACGACAATGCAAGGAAAGCTTAAAGCAAAGGAAGGCAAGGTCAGGCGAGATAAGGCTAAGGCACGACAACGCAAGGCTAGGCAATTCAGGGAAGGCAATCAAAGAGTAACGGAAGGTAAGCAAGGCAAGGAAAAGCAAGGAAAGGCAAGGGTACCGGAAGGAACGGCACGGCACGGGGAAACAAGGCTAAGGCACGACAACGCACGCTAGGCAATGCACGGCAAGGCAAGGAAAGGGTAACGCATGGGAAAGCACGGTCAGGCGAGGCAAGGCTAAGGCATGAGAACGCAAGGCTAGGCAATGCACGGAAAGCAAGCAAAGAGTAACGGAACGCAAGGAAGGCAAGGGAAAGCAAGGGAAGGCAAGGGTAACGGAAGGAACGGCACGGCAAGGGGTAACAAGGCTAAGGCACGACAACGCAGGGCTAGGCAATGCACGGCAAGGCAAGGAAAGGGTAACGCAAGGGATGGCACGGTCAGGTGAGGCAAGGATAAGGCACGAAAATGCAAGGCTGGGCAATGCACGGCAAGGCAAGGAAAGAGTAACGGAAGGAAAGGAAGGCAAGGCAAAGCCAGGCAAGGCAAGTGTAACAAAAGGCACGCCACGGCAAGGGGAAACAAGGCTAAGGCACGACAACGCACGGCTAGGCAATGCACGGCAAGGCAAGGAAAGGGTAACGCAAGGCAAGGCACGGTGAGGCTAGGCAAGGATAATGCACGACAACGCAAGGCTAGGCAATGCACGACAATGCAAGGAAAGCTTAAAGCAAAGGAAGGCACGGTCAGGCGAGATAAGGCTAAGGCACGACAACGCAAGGCTAGGCAATGCAGGGAAGGGAAGCAAAGAGTAACGGAAGGTAAGCAAGGCAAGGAAAAGCAAGGAAAGGCAAGGGTAACGGAAGGAACGGCACGGCAAGGGGAAACAAGGCTAAGGCACGGCAATGCAGGCTAGGCAATGCACGGCAAGGCAAGGAAAGGGTAACGCATGGGAAAGCACGGTCAGGCGAGGCAAGGCTAAGGCACGACAACGCAAGGCTAGGCAATGCACGGAAGGCAAGCAAAGAGTAACGGAAGGTAAGGAAGGCAAGGGAAAGCAAAGAAAGGCAAGTGTAACGAAAGGAACGGCACGGCAAGGGGAAACAAGGCTAAGGCACGACAACGCACGGCTAGGCAATGCACGGCAAGGCAAGGAAAGTGTAACGCAAGGCAAGGTACTGTGAGCCTAGGCAAGGCTAATGCACGAAAACGCAAGGCTAGGCAATGCACGACAATGCAAGGAAAGCTTAAAGCAAAGGAAGGCAAGGTCAGGCGAGATAAGGCAAAGGCACGACAACGCAAGGCTAGGCAATTCAGGGAAGGCAAGCAAAGAGTAACGGAAGGTAAGCAAGGCAAGGAAAAGCAAGGAAAGGCAAGGGTAACGGAAGGAACGGCACGGCAAGGGGAAACAAGACTAAGGCACTGCAACGCAGGCTAGGCAATGCACGGCAAGGCAAGGAAAGGGTAACGCATGGGAAAGCACGGTCAGGCGGGGCAAGGCTAAGGCACGACAACGCAAGGCTAAGCAATGCACGGAAGGCAAGCAAAGAGTAACGGAAGGTAAGCAAGGCAAGGAAAAGCAAGGAAAGGCAAGGGTAACTGAAGGAACGGCACAGCACGGGTAAACATGGCTAAGGCACGACAACGCACGCTAGGCAATGCACGGCAAGGCAAGGAAAGGGTAACGCATGGGAAAGCACGGTCAGGCGAGGCAAGGCTAAGGCATGACAACGCAAGGCTAGGCAATGCACGGAAAGCAAGCAAAGAGTAACGGAACGCAAGGAAGGCAAGGGAAAGCAAGGGAAGGCAAGGGTAACGGAAGGAACGGCACGGCAAGGGGTAACAAGGCTAAGGCACGACAACGCAGGGCTAGGCAATGCACGGCAAGGCAAGGAAAGGGTAACGAAGGGGAAGGCACGGTCAGGTGAGGCAAGGGTAAGGCACGACAATGGAAGGCTAGGCAATGCACGGCAAGGCAAGGAAAGAGTAACGGAAGGAAAGGAAGGCAAGGCAAAGCCAGGCAAAGCAAGTGTAACAAAAGGCACGGCACGGCAAGGGGAAACAAGGCTAAGGCACGACAACGCACGGCTAGGCAAGGCACGGCAAGGCAAGGAAAGGGTAACGCAAGGCAAGGCACGGTGAGGCTAGGCAAGGCTAATGCACGACAACGCAAGGCTAGGCAATGCACGACAATGCATGGAAAGCTTAAAGCAAAGGAAGGCAAGGTCAGGCGAGATAAGGCAAAGGCACGACAACGCAAGGCTAGGCAATTCAGGGAAGGCAAGCAAAGAGTAACGGAAGGTAAGCAAGGCAAGGAAAAGCAAGGAAAGGCAAGGGTAACGGAAGGAACGGCACGGCAAGGGGGAACAAGTCTAAGGCACGATACCGAACGCTAGGCAATGAACGGCAAGGCAAGGAAAGGGTAACGCATGGGAAAGCACGGTCAGGCGAGGCAAGGCTAAGGCACGACAACGCAAGGCTAGGCAATGCACGGAAGGCAAGCAAAGAGTAACGGAAGGTAAGGAAGGCAAGGGAAAGAAAGGAAAGGCTAGTGTAACGGAAGGAACGGCACGGCAAGGGGAAACAAGGCTAAGGCACGACAACGCACGCTAGGCAATGCACGGCAAGGCAAGGAAAGGGTAACGCATGGGAAAGCACGGTCAGGCGAGGCAAGGCTAAGGCATGACAACGCAAGGCTAGGCAATGCACGGAAAGCAAGCAAAGAGTAACGGAACGGAAGGAAGGCAAGGGAAAGCAAGGGAAGGCAAGGGTAACGGAAGGAACGGCACGGCAAGGGGTAACGGGCTAAGGCACGACAACGCAGGGCTAGGCAATGCACGGCAAGGCAAGGAAAGGGTAACGCAGGGGAAGGCACGGTAAGGTGAGGCAAGGATAAGGCACGACAATGCAAGGCTAGGCAATGCACGGCAAGGTAAGGAAAGAGTAACGGAAGGAAAGGAAGGCAAGGCAAAGCCAGGCAAGGCAAGTGTAACAAAAGGCACGCCACGGCAAGGGGAAACAAGGCTAAGGCACGACAACGCACGGCTAGGCAATGCACGGCAAGGCAAGGAAAGGGTAACGCAAGGCAAGGCACGGTGAGGCTAGGCAAGGCTAATGCACGACAACGCAAGGCTAGGCAATGCACGACAATGCATGGAAAGCTTAAAGCAAAGGAAGGCACGGTCAGGCGAGATAAGGCTAAGGCACGACAACGCAAGGCTAGGCAATGCAGGGAAGGGAAGCAAAGAGTAAAGGAAGGTAAGCAAGGCAAGGAAAAGCAAGGAAAGGCAAGGGTAACGGAAGGAACGGCACGGCAAGGGGAAACAAGACTAAGGCACGGCAACGCAGGCTAGGCAATGCACGGCAATGCAAGGAAAGGGTAACGCATGGGAAAGCACGGTCAGGCGAGGCAAGGCTAAGGCACGACAACGCAAGGCTAAGCAATGCACGGAAGGCAAGCAAAGAGTAACGGAAGGTAAGCAAGGCAAGGAAAAGCAAGGAAAGGCAAGGGTAACTGAAGGAACGGCACGGCACGGGTAAACAAGTCTAAGGCACGACACCGAACGCTAGGCAATGAACGGCAAGGCAAGGAAAGGTTAACGCATGGGAAAGCACGGTCAGGCGAGGCAAGGCTAAGGCACGACAACGCAAGGCTAGGCAATGCACGGAAGGCAAGCAAAGAGTAACGGAAGTTAAGGAAGGCAAGGGAAAGCAAGGAAAGGCAAGTGTAACGGAAGGAACGGCACGGCAAGGGGATACAAGGTTAAGGCACGACAACGCACGCTAGGCAATGCACGGCAAGGCAAGGAAAGGGTAACGCATGGGAAAGCACGGTCAGGCAAGGCAAGGCTAAGGCATGACAACGCAAGGCTAGGCAATGCACGGAAAGCAAGCAAAGAGTAACGGAACTCAAGGAAGGCAAGGGAAAGCAAAGGAAGGCAAGGGTAACGGAAGGAACGGCACGGCAAGGGGTAACAAGGCTAAGGCACTACAACGCAGGGCTAGGCAATGCACGGCAAGGCAAGGAAAGGGTAACGCAAGGGATGGCAGGGTCAGGTGAGGCAAGGATATGGCACGAAAATGCAAGGCTAGGCAATGCACGGCAAGGCAAGGAAAGAGTAACGGAAGGAAAGGAAGGCAAGGCAAAGCCAGGCAAGGCAAGTGTAACAAAAGGCACGCCACGGCAAGGGGAAACAAGGCTAAGGCACGACAACGCACGGCTAGGCCATGCACGGCAAGGCAAGGAAAGGGTAACGAAAGGCAAGGCACGGTGAGGCTAGGCACGGCTAATGCACGACAACGCAAGGCTAGGCAATGCACGACAATCCAAGGAAAGCTTAAAGCAAAGGAAGGCACGGTCAGGCGAGATAAGGCTAAGGCACGACAACGCAAGGCAAGGCAATGCACGGAAGGCAAGCAAAGAGTAACGGAAGGTAAGCAAGGCAAGGAAAAGCAAGGAAAGGCAAGGGTAACGGAAGGAACAGCACGGCAAGGGGAAACAAGCCTAAGGCACGGCAATGCAGGCTAGGCAATGCACGGCAAGGCAAGGAAAGGGTAACGTATGGGAAAGCACGGTCAGGCGAGGCAAGGCTAAGGCACGACAACTCAAGGCTAGGCAATGCACGGAAGGCAAGCAAAGAGTAACGGAAGGTAAGGAAGGCAAGGGAAAGCAAAGAAAGGGAAGTGTAACGAAAGGAACGGCACGGCAAGGGGAAACAAGGCTAAGGCACGACAATGCAAGGCTAGGCAATGCACGGCTAGGCAAGGAAAGTGTAACGCAAGGCAAGGTACTGTGAGGCTAGGCAAGGCTAATGCACGAAAACGCAAGGCTAGGCAATGCACGAAAATGCAAGGAAAGCTTAAAGCAAAGGAAGGCAAGGTCAGGCGAGATAAGGCAAAGGCACGACAACGCAAGGCTAGGCAATTCAGGCAAGGCAAGCAATGAGTAACGGAAGGTAAGCAAGGCAAGGAAAAGAAAGGAAAGGCAAGGGTAACGGAAGGAACGGCACGGCAAGGGGGAACAAGTCTAAGGCACGACACCGAACGCTAGGCAATGAACGGCAAGGCAAGGAAAGGGTAACGCATGGGAAAGCACGGTCAGGCGAGGCAAGGCTAAGGCACGACAACGCAAGGCTAGGCAATGCACGGAAGGCAAGCAAAGAGTAACGGAAGGTAAGGAAGGCAAGGGAAAGCAAAGAAAGGCAAGTGTAACGAAAGGAACGGCACGGCAAGGGGAAACAAGGCTAAGGCACGACAACGCACGGCTAGGTAATGCACGGCAAGGCAAGGAAAGTGTAACGCAAGGCAAGGTACTGTGAGGCTAGGCAAGGCTAATGCACGAAAACGCAAGGCCAGGCAATGCACGACAATGCAAGGAAAGCTTAAAGCAAAGGAAGGCAAGGTCAGGCGAGATAAGGCAAAGGCACGACAACGCAAGGCTAGGCAATTCAGGGAAGGCAAGCAAAGAGTGACGGAAGGTAAGCAAGGCAAGGAAAAGCAAGGAAAGGCAAGGGTAACGGAAGGAACGGCACGGCAAGGGGAAACAAGACTAAGGCACTGCAACGCAGGCTAGGCAATGCACGGCAAGGCAAGGAAAGGGTAACGCATGGGAAAGCACGGTCAGGCGGGGCAAGGCTAAGGCACGACAACGCAAGGCTAAGCAATGCACGGAAGGCAAGCAAAGAGTAACGGAAGGTAAGCAAGGCAAGGAAAAGCAAGGAAAGGCAAGGGTAACTGAAGGAACGGCACAGCACGGGTAAACAAGTCTAAGGCACGACACCGAACGCTAGGCAATGAACGGCAAGGCAAGGAAAGGGTAACGCATGGGAAAGCACGGTCATGCGAGGCAAGGCTAAGGCATGACAACGCAAGGCTAGGCAATGCAGGGAAGGGAAGCAAAGAGTAATGGAAGGTAAGCAAGGCAAGGAAAAGCAAGGAAAGCAAGGGTAACGGAAGGAACGGCACGGCAAGGGGAAACAAGACTAAGGCACGGCAACGCAGGCTAGGCAATGCGCAGCAAGGCAAGGAACGGGTAACGCATGGGAAAGCACGGTCAGGCGAGGCAAGGCTAAGGCACGACAACGCAAGGCTAAGCAATGCACGGAAGGCAAGCAAAGAGTAACTGATGGTAAGGAAGGCAAGGGAAAGCAAAGAAAGGCAAGTGTAACGAAAGGAACGGCACGGCAAGGGGAACCAAGGCTAAGGCACGACAACGCACGGCCAGGCAATGCACGGCAACGCAAGGAAAGTGTAACGCAAGGCAAGGTCCTGTGAGGCTAGGCAAGGCTAATGCACGAAAACCCAAGGCTAGGAAATGCACGACAATGCAAGGAAAGCTTAAAGCAAAGGAAGGCAAGGTCAGGCGAGATAAGGCTAAGGCACGACAACGCAAGGCTAGGCAATTCAGGGAAGGCAATCAAAGAGTAACGGAAGGTAAGCAAGGCAAGGAAAAGCAAGGAAAGGCAAGGGTAACGGAAGGAACGGCACGGCACGGGGAAACAAGGCTAAGGCACGACAACGCACGCTAGGCAATGCACGGCAAGGCAAGGAAAGGGTAACGCATGGGAAAGCACGGTCAGGCGAGGCAAGGCTAAGGCATGACAACGCAAGGCTAGGCAATGCACGGAAAGCAAGCAAAGAGTAACGGAACGCAAGGAAGGCAAGGGAAAGCAAGGGAAGGCAAGGGTAACGGAAGGAACGGCACGGCAAGGGGTAACAAGGCTAAGGCACGACAACGCAGGGCTAGGCAATGCACGGCAAAGCAAGGAAAGGGTAACGAAGGGGAAGGCACGGTCAGGTGAGGCAAGGGTAAGGCACGACAATGCAAGGCTAGGCAATGCACGGCAAGGCAAGGAAAGAGTAACGGAAGGAAAGGAAGGCAAGGCAAAGCCAGGCAAAGCAAGTGTAACAAAAGGCACGCCACGGCAAGGGGAAACAAGGCTAATGCACGACAACGCACGGCTAGGCAAGGCACGGCAAGGCAAGGAAAGGGTAACGCAAGGCAAGGCACGGTGAGGCTAGGCAAGGCTAATGCACGACAACGCAAGGCTAGGCAATGCACGACAATGCATGGAAAGCTTAAAGCAAAGGAAGGCAAGGTCAGGCGAGATAAGGCAAAGGCACGACAACGCAAGGCTAGGCAATTCAGGGAAGGCAAGCAAAGAGTAACGGAAGGTAAGCAAGGCAAGGAAAAGCAAGGAAAGGCAAGGGTAACGGAAGGAACGGCACGGCAAGGGGGAACAAGTCTAAGGCACGATACCGAACGCTAGGCAATGAACGGCAAGGCAAGGAAAGGGTAACGCATGGGAAAGCACGGTCAGGCGAGGCAAGGCTAAGGCACGACAACGCAAGGCTAGGCAATGCACGGAAGGCAAGCAAAGAGTAACGGAAGGTAAGGAAGGCAAGGGAAAGCAAGGAAAGGCAAGTGTAACGGAAGGAACGGCACGGCAAGGGGAAACAAGGCTAAGGCACGACAACGCACGCTAGGCAATGCACGGCAAGGCAAGGAAAGGGTAACGCATGGGAAAGCACGGTCAGGCGAGGCAAGGCTAAGGCATGACAACGCAAGGCTAGGCAATGCACGGAAAGCAAGCAAAGAGTAACGGAACGCAAGGAAGGCAAGGGAAAGCAAGGGAAGGCAAGGGTAACGGAAGGAACGGCACGGCAAGGGGTAACGGGCTAAGGCACGACAACGCAGGGCTAGGCAATGCACGGCAAGGCAAGGAAAGGGTAACGCAGGGGAAGGCACGGTAAGGTGAGGCAAGGATAAGGCACGACAATGCAAGGCTAGGCAATGCACGGCAAGGCAAGGAAAGAGTAACGGAAGGAAAGGAAGGCAAGGCAAAGCCAGGCAAGGCAAGTGTAACAAAAGGCACGCCACGGCAAGGGGAAACAAGGCTAAGGCACGACAACGCACGGCTAGGCAATGCACGGCAAGGCAAGGAAAGGGTAACGCAAGGCAAGGCACGGTGAGGCTAGGCAAGGCTAATGCACGACAACGCAAGGCTAGGCAATGCACGACAATGCATGGAAAGCTTAAAGCAAAGGAAGGCACGGTCGGCGAGATAAGGCTAAGGCACGACAACGCAAGGCTAGGCAATTCAGGGAAGGGAAGCAAAGAGTAAAGGAAGGTAAGCAAGGCAAGGAAAAGCAAGGAAAGGCAAGGGTAACGGAAGGAACGGCACGGCAAGGGGGAACAAGTCTAAGGCACGACACCGAACGCTAGGCAATGAACGGCAAGGCAAGGAAAGGGTAACGCATGGGAAAGCACGGTCAGGCGAGGCAAGGCTAAGGCACGACAACGCAAGGCTAGGCAATGCACGGAAGGCAAGCAAAGAGTAACGGAAGGTAAGGAAGGCAAGGGAAAGCAAAGAAAGGCAAGTGTAACGAAAGGAACGGCACGGCAAGGGGAAACAAGGCTAAGGCACGACAACGCACGGCTAGGCAATGCACGGCAAGGCAAGGAAAGTGTAACGCAAGGCAAGGTACTGTGAGGCTAGGCAAGGCTAATGCACGAAAACGCAAGGCCAGGCAATGCACGACAATGCAAGGAAAGCTTAAAGCAAAGGAAGGCAAGGTCAGGCGAGATAAGGCAAAGGCACGACAACGCAAGGCTAGGCAATTCAGGGAAGGCAAGCAAAGAGTGACGGAAGGTAAGCAAGGCAAGGAAAAGCAAGGAAAGGCAAGGGTAACGGAAGGAACGGCACGGCAAGGGGAAACAAGACTAAGGCACTGCAACGCAGGCTAGGCAATGCACGGCAAGGCAAGGAAAGGGTAACGCATGGGAAAGCACGGTCAGGCGGGGCAAGGCTAAGGCACGACAACGCAAGGCTAAGCAATGCACGGAAGGCAAGCAAAGAGTAACGGAAGGTAAGCAAGGCAAGGAAAAGCAAGGAAAGGCAAGGGTAACTGAAGGAACGGCACAGCACGGGTAAACAAGTCTAAGGCACGACACCGAACGCTAGGCAATGAACGGCAAGGCAAGGAAAGGGTAACGCATGGGAAAGCACGGTCATGCGAGGCAAGGCTAAGGCATGACAACGCAAGGCTAGGCAATGCAGGGAAGGGAAGCAAAGAGTAATGGAAGGTAAGCAAGGCAAGGAAAAGCAAGGAAAGCAAGGGTAACGGAAGGAACGGCACGGCAAGGGGAAACAAGACTAAGGCACGGCAACGCAGGCTAGGCAATGCGCAGCAAGGCAAGGAACGGGTAACGCATGGGAAAGCACGGTCAGGCGAGGCAAGGCTAAGGCACGACAACGCAAGGCTAAGCAATGCACGGAAGGCAAGCAAAGAGTAACGGATGGTAAGGAAGGCAAGGGAAAGCAAAGAAAGGCAAGTGTAACGAAAGGAACGGCACGGCAAGGGGAACCAAGGCTAAGGCACGACAACGCACGGCCAGGCAATGCACGGCAACGCAAGGAAAGTGTAACGCAAGGCAAGGTCCTGTGAGGCTAGGCAAGGCTAATGCACGAAAACCCAAGGCTAGGAAATGCACGACAATGCAAGGAAAGCTTAAAGCAAAGGAAGGCAAGGTCAGGCGAGATAAGGCTAAGGCACGACAACGCAAGGCTAGGCAATTCAGGGAAGGCAATCAAAGAGTAACGGAAGGTAAGCAAGGCAAGGAAAAGCAAGGAAAGGCAAGGGTAACGGAAGGAACGGCACGGCACGGGGAAACAAGGCTAAGGCACGACAACGCACGCTAGGCAATGCACGGCAAGGCAAGGAAAGGGTAACGCATGGGAAAGCACGGTCAGGCGAGGCAAGGCTAAGGCATGACAACGCAAGGCTAGGCAATGCACGGAAAGCAAGCAAAGAGTAACGGAACGCAAGGAAGGCAAGGGAAAGCAAGGGAAGGCAAGGGTAACGGAAGGAACGGCACGGCAAGGGGTAACAAGGCTAAGGCACGACAACGCAGGGCTAGGCAATGCACGGCAAAGCAAGGAAAGGGTAACGAAGGGGAAGGCACGGTCAGGTGAGGCAAGGGTAAGGCACGACAATGCAAGGCTAGGCAATGCACGGCAAGGCAAGGAAAGAGTAACGGAAGGAAAGGAAGGCAAGGCAAAGCCAGGCAAAGCAAGTGTAACAAAAGGCACGCCACGGCAAGGGGAAACAAGGCTAATGCACGACAACGCACGGCTAGGCAAGGCACGGCAAGGCAAGGAAAGGGTAACGCAAGGCAAGGCACGGTGAGGCTAGGCAAGGCTAATGCACGACAACGCAAGGCTAGGCAATGCACGACAATGCATGGAAAGCTTAAAGCAAAGGAAGGCACGGTCAGGCGAGATAAGGCAAAGGCACGACAACGCAAGGCTAGGCAATTCAGGGAAGGCAAGCAAAGAGTAACGGAAGGTAAGCAAGGCAAGGAAAAGCAAGGAAAGGCAAGGGTAACGGAAGGAACGGCACGGCAAGGGGGAACAAGTCTAAGGCACGATACCGAACGCTAGGCAATGAACGGCAAGGCAAGGAAAGGGTAACGCATGGGAAAGCACGGTCAGGCGAGGCAAGGCTAAGGCACGACAACGCAAGGCTAGGCAATGCACGGAAGGCAAGCAAAGAGTAACGGAAGGTAAGGAAGGCAAGGGAAAGCAAGGAAAGGCAAGTGTAACGGAAGGAACGGCACGGCAAGGGGAAACAAGGCTAAGGCACGACAACGCACGCTAGGCAATGCACGGCAAGGCAAGGAAAGGGTAACGCATGGGAAAGCACGGTCAGGCGAGGGAAGGCTAAGGCATGACAACGCAAGGCTAGGCAATGCACGGAAAGCAAGCAAAGAGTAACGGAACGCAAGGAAGGCAAGGGAAAGCAAGGGAAGGCAAGGGTAACGGAAGGAACGGCACGGCAAGGGGTAACGGGCTAAGGCACGACAACGCAGGGCTAGGCACTGCACGGCAAGGCAAGGAAAGGGTAACGCAGGGGAAGGCACGGTAAGGTGAGGCAAGGATAAGGCACGACATTGCAAGGCTAGGCAATGCACGGCAAGGCAAGGAAAGAGTAACGGAAGGAAAGGAAGGCAAGGCAAAGCCAGGCAAGGCAAGTGTAACAAAAGGCACGCCACGGCAAGGGGAAACAAGGCTAAGGCACGACAACGCACGGCTAGGCAATGCACGGCAAGGCAAGGAAAGGGTAACGCAAGGCAAGGCACGGTGAGGCTAGGCAAGGCTAATGCACGACAACGCAAGGCTAGGCAATGCACGACAATGCATGGAAAGCTTAAAGCAAAGGAAGGCACGGTCAGGCGAGATAAGGCTAAGGCACGACAACGCAAGGCTAGGCAATGCAGGGAAGGGAAGCAAAGAGTAAAGGAAGGTAAGCAAGGCAAGGAAAAGCAAGGAAAGGCAAGGGTAACGGAAGGAACGGCACGGCAAGGGGAAACAAGACTAAGGCACGGCAACGCAGGCTAGGCAATGCACGGCAAGGCAAGGAAAGGGTAACGCATGGGAAAGCACGGTCAGGCGAGGCAAGGCTAAGGCACGACAACGCAAGGCTAAGCAATGCACGGAAGGCAAGCAAAGAGTAACGGAAGGTAAGCAAGGCAAGGAAAAGCAAGGAAAGGCAAGGGTAACTGAAGGAACGGCACGGCACGGGTAAACAAGTCTAAGGCACGACACAGAACGCTAGGCAATGAATGGCAAGGCAAGGAAAGGGTAACGCATGGGAAAGCACGGTCAGGCGAGGCAAGGCTAAGGCACGACAACGCAAGGCTAGGCAATGCACGGAAGGCAAGCAAAGAGTAACGGAAGGTAAGGAAGGCAAGGGAAAGCAAAGAAAGGCAAGTGTAACGAAAGGAACGGCACGGCAAGGGGAAACAAGGCTAAGGCACGACAACGCACGGCTAGGCAATGCACGGCAAGGCAAGGAAAGTGTAACGCAAGGCAAGGTACTGTGAGGCTAGGCAAGGCTAATGCACGAAAACGCAAGGCCAGGCAATGCACGACAATGCAAGGAAAGCTTAAAGCAAAGGAAGGCAAGGTCAGGCGAGATAAGGCAAAGGCACGACAACGCAAGGCTAGGCAATTCAGGGAAGGCAAGCAAAGAGTGACGGAAGGTAAGCAAGGCAAGGAAAAGCAAGGAAAGGCAAGGGTAACGGAAGGAACGGCACGGCAAGGGGAAACAAGACTAAGGCACTGCAACGCAGGCTAGGCAATGCACGGCAAGGCAAGGAAAGGGTAACGCATGGGAAAGCACGGTCAGGCGGGGCAAGGCTAAGGCACGACAACGCAAGGCTAAGCAATGCACGGAAGGCAAGCAAAGAGTAACGGAAGGTAAGCAAGGCAAGGAAAAGCAAGGAAAGGCAAGGGTAACTGAAGGAACGGCACAGCACGGGTAAACAAGTCTAAGGCACGACACCGAACGCTAGGCAATGAACGGCAAGGCAAGGAAAGGGTAACGCATGGGAAAGCACGGTCATGCGAGGCAAGGCTAAGGCATAACAACGCAAGGCTAGGCAATGCAGGGAAGGGAAGCAAAGAGTAATGGAAGGTAAGCAAGGCAAGGAAAAGCAAGGAAAGGCAAGGGTAACGGAAGGAACGGCACGGCAAGGGGAAACAAGACTAAGGCACGGCAACGCAGGCTAGGCAATGCGCAGCAAGGCAAGGAACGGGTAACGCATGGGAAAGCACGGTCAGGCGAGGCAAGGCTAAGGCACGACAACGCAAGGCTAAGCAATGCACGGAAGGCAAGCAAAGAGTAACGGAAGGTAAGGAAGGCAAGGGAAAGCAAAGAAAGGCAAGTGTAACGAAAGGAACGGCACGGCAAGGGGAACCAAGGCTAAGGCACGACAACGCACGGCCAGGCAATGCACGGCAACGCAAGGAAAGTGTAACGCAAGGCAAGGTCCTGTGAGGCTAGGCAAGGCTAATGCACGAAAACCCAAGGCTAGGAAATGCACGACAATGCAAGGAAAGCTTAAAGCAAAGGAAGGCAAGGTCAGGCGAGATAAGGCTAAGGCACGACAACGCAAGGCTAGGCAATTCAGGGAAGGCAATCAAAGAGTAACGGAAGGTAAGCAAGGCAAGGAAAAGCAAGGAAAGGCAAGGGTAACGGAAGGAACGGCACGGCACGGGGAAACAAGGCTAAGGCACGACAACGCACGCTAGGCAATGCACGGCAAGGCAAGGAAAGGGTAACGCATGGGAAAGCACGGTCAGGCGAGGCAAGGCTAAGGCATGACAACGCAAGGCTAGGCAATGCACGGAAAGCAAGCAAAGAGTAACGGAACGCAAGGAAGGCAAGGGAAAGCAAGGGAAGGCAAGGGTAACGGAAGGAACGGCACGGCAAGGGGTAACAAGGCTAAGGCACGACAACGCAGGGCTAGGCAATGCACGGCAAAGCAAGGAAAGGGTAACGAAGGGGAAGGCACGGTCAGGTGAGGCAAGGGTAAGGCACGACAATGCAAGGCTAGGCAATGCACGGCAAGGCAAGGAAAGAGTAACGGAAGGAAAGGAAGGCAAGGCAAAGCCAGGCAAAGCAAGTGTAACAAAAGGCACGCCACGGCAAGGGGAAACAAGGCTAATGCACGACAACGCACGGCTAGGCAAGGCACGGCAAGGCAAGGAAAGGGTAACGCAAGGCAAGGCACGGTGAGGCTAGGCAAGGCTAATGCACGACAACGCAAGGCTAGGCAATGCACGACAATGCATGGAAAGCTTAAAGCAAAGGAAGGCAAGGTCAGGCGAGATAAGGCAAAGGCACGACAACGCAAGGCTAGGCAATTCAGGGAAGGCAAGCAAAGAGTAACGGAAGGTAAGCAAGGCAAGGAAAAGCAAGGAAAGGCAAGGGTAACGGAAGGAACGGCACGGCAGGGGGGAACAAGTCTAAGGCACGATACCGAACGCTAGGCAATGAACGGCAAGGCAAGGAAAGGGTAACGCATGGGAAAGCACGGTCAGGCGAGGCAAGGCTAAGGCACGACAACGCAAGGCTAGGCAATGCACGGAAGGCAAGCAAAGAGTAACGGAAGGTAAGGAAGGCAAGGGAAAGCAAGGAAAGGCAAGTGTAACGGAAGGAACGGCACGGCAAGGGGAAACAAGGCTAAGGCACGACAACGCACGCTAGGCAATGCACGGCAAGGCAAGGAAAGGGTAACGCATGGGAAAGCACGGTCAGGCGAGGCAAGGCTAAGGCATGACAACGCAAGGCTAGGCAATGCACGGAAAGCAAGCAAAGAGTAACGGAACGCAAGGAAGGCAAGGGAAAGCAAGGGAAGGCAAGGGTAACGGAAGGAACGGCACGGCAAGGGGTAACGGGCTAAGGCACGACAACGCAGGGCTAGGCAATGCACGGCAAGGCAAGGAAAGGGTAACGCAGGGGAAGGCACGGTAAGGTGAGGCAAGGATAAGGCACGACAATGCAAGGCTAGGCAATGCACGGCAAGGCAAGGAAAGAGTAACGGAAGGAAAGGAAGGCAAGGCAAAGCCAGGCAAGGCAAGTGTAACAAAAGGCACGCCACGGCAAGGGGAAACAAGGCTAAGGCACGACAAGGCACGGCTAGGCAATGCACGGCAAGGCAAGGAAAGGGTAACGCAAGGCAAGGCACGGTGAGGCTAGGCAAGGCTAATGCACGACAACGCAAGGCTAGGCAATGCACGACAATGCATGGAAAGCTTAAAGCAAAGGAAGGCACGGTCAGGCGAGATAAGGCTAAGGCACGACAACGCAAGGCTAGGCAATGCAGGGAAGGGAAGCAAAGAGTAAAGGAAGGTAAGCAAGGCAAGGAAAAGCAAGGAAAGGCAAGGGTAACGGAAGGAACGGCACGGCAAGGGGAAACAAGACTAAGGCACGGCAACGCAGGCTAGGCAATGCACGGCAAGGCAAGGAAAGGGTAACGCATGGGAAAGCACGGTCAGGCGAGGCAAGGCTAAGGCACGACAACGCAAGGCTAAGCAATGCACGGAAGGCAAGCAAAGAGTAACGGAAGGTAAGCAAGGCAAGGAAAAGCAAGGAAAGGCAAGGGTAACTGAAGGAACGGCACGGCACGGGTAAACAAGTCTAAGGCACGACACAGAACGCTAGGCAATGAACGGCAAGGCAAGGAAAGGGTAACGCATGGGAAAGCACGGTCAGGCGAGGCAAGGCTAAGGCACGACAACGCAAGGCTAGGCAATGCAGGGAAGGGAAGCAAAGAGTAACGGAAGGTAAGCAAGGCAAGGAAAAGCAAGGAAAGGCAAGGGTAACGGAAGGAACGGCACGGCAAGGGGAAACAAGACTAAGGCACGGCAACGCAGGCTAGGCAATGCGCGGCAAGGCAAGGAAAGGGTAACGCATGGGAAAGCACGGTCAGGCGAGGCAAGGCTAAGGCACGACAACGCAAGGCTAAGCAATGCACGGAAGGCAAGCAAAGAGTAACGGAAGGTAAGGAAGGCAAGGGAAAGCAAAGAAAGGCAAGTGTAACGAAAGGAACGGCACGGCAAGGGGAACCAAGGCTAAGGCACGACAACGCACGGCCAGGCAATGCACGGCAACGCAAGGAAAGTGTAACGCAAGGCAAGGTACTGTGAGGCTAGGCAAGGCTAATGCACGAAAACCCAAGGCTAGGAAATGCACGACAATGCAAGGAAAGCTTAAAGCAAAGGAAGGCAAGGTCAGGCGAGATAAGGCTAAGGCACGACAACGCAAGGCTAGGCAATTCAGGGAAGGCAATCAAAGAGTAACGGAAGGTAAGCAAGGCAAGGAAAAGCAAGGAAAGGCAAGGGTAACGGAAGGAACGGCACGGCACGGGGAAACAAGGCTAAGGCACGACAACGCACGCTAGGCAATGCACGGCAAGGCAAGGAAAGGGTAACGCATGGGAAAGCACGGTCAGGCGAGGCAAGGCTAAGGCATGACAACGGAAGGCTAGGCAATGCACGGAAAGCAAGCAAAGAGTAACGGAACGCAAGGAAGGCAAGGGAAAGCAAGGGAAGGCAAGGGTAACGGAAGGAACGGCACGGCAAGGGGTAACAAGGCTAAGGCACGACAACGCAGGGCTAGGCAATGCACGGCAAGGCAAGGAAAGGGTAACGCAAGGGATGGCACGGTCAGGTGAGGCAAGGATAAGGCACGACAATGCAAGGCTAGGCAATGCACGGCAAGGCAAGGAAAGAGTAACGGAAGGAAAGGAAGGCAAGGCAAAGCCAGGCAAGGCAAGTGTAACAAAAGGCACGCCACGGCAAGGGGAAACAAGGCTAATGCACGACAACGCACGGCTAGGCAAGGCACGGCAAGGCAAGGAAAGGGTAACGCAAGGCAAGGCACGGTGAGGCTAGGCAAGGCTAATGCACGACAACGCAAGGCTAGGCAATGCACGACAATGCATGGAAAGCTTAAAGCAAAGGAAGGCAAGGTCAGGCGAGATAAGGCAAAGGCACGACAACGCAAGGCTAGGCAATTCAGGGAAGGCAAGCAAAGAGTAACGGAAGGTAAGCAAGGCAAGGAAAAGCAAGGAAAGGCAAGGGTAACGGAAGGAACGGCACGGCAAGGGGGAACAAGTCTAAGGCACGATACCGAACGCTAGGCAATGAACGGCAAGGCAAGGAAAGGGTAACGCATGGGAAAGCACGGTCAGGCGAGGCAAGGCTAAGGCACGACAACGCAAGGCTAGGCAATGCACGGAAGGCAAGCAAAGAGTAACGGAAGGTAAGGAAGGCAAGGGAAAGCAAGGAAAGGCAAGTGTAACGGAAGGAACGGCACGGCAAGGGGAAACAAGGCTAAGGCACGACAACGCACGCTAGGCAATGCACGGTAAGGCAAGGAAAGGGTAACGCATGGGAAAGAACGGTCAGGCGAGGCAAGGCTAAGGCATGACAACGCAAGGCTAGGCAATGCACGGAAAGCAAGCAAAGAGTAACGGAACGCAAGGAAGGCAAGGGAAAGCAAGGGAAGGCAAGGGTAACGGAAGGAACGGCACGGCAAGGGGTAACGGGCTAAGGCACGACAACGCAGGGCTAGGCAATGCACGGCAAGGCAAGGAAAGGGTAACGCAGGGGAAGGCACGGTAAGGTGAGGCAAGGATAAGGCACGACAATGCAAGGCTAGGCAATGCACGGCAAGGCAAGGAAAGAGTAACGGAAGGAAAGGAAGGCAAGGCAAAGCCAGGCAAGGCAAGTGTAACAAAAGGCACGCCACGGCAAGGGGAAACAAGGCTAAGGCACGACAACGCACGGCTAGGCAATGCACGGCAAGGCAAGGAAAGGGTAACGCAAGGCAAGGCACGGTGAGGCTAGGCAAGGCTAATGCACGACAACGCAAGGCTAGGCAATGCACGACAATGCATGGAAAGCTTAAAGCAAAGGAAGGCACGGTCAGGCGAGATAAGGCTAAGGCACGACAACGCAAGGCTAGGCAATGCAGGGAAGGGAAGCAAAGAGTAAAGGAAGGTAAGCAAGGCAAGGAAAAGCAAGGAAAGGCAAGGGTAACGGAAGGAACGGCACGGCAAGGGGAAACAAGACTAAGGCACGGCAACGCAGGCTAGGCAATGCACGGCAAGGCAAGGAAAGGGTAACGCATGGGAAAGCACGGTCAGGCGAGGCAAGGCTAAGGCACGACAACGCAAGGCTAAGCAATGCACGGAAGGCAAGCAAAGAGTAACGGAAGGTAAGCAAGGCAAGGAAAAGCAAGGAAAGGCAAGGGTAACTGAAGGAACGGCACGGCACGGGTAAACAAGTCTAAGGCACGACACAGAACGCTAGGCAATGAATGGCAAGGCAAGGAAAGGGTAACGCATGGGAAAGCACGGTCAGGCGAGGCAAGGCTAAGGCACGACAACGCAAGGCTAGGCAATGCACGGAAGGCAAGCAAAGAGTAACGGAAGGTAAGGAAGGCAAGGGAAAGCAAAGAAAGGCAAGTGTAACGAAAGGAACGGCACGGCAAGGGGAAACAAGGCTAAGGCACGACAACGCACGGCTAGGCAATGCACGGCAAGGCAAGGAAAGTGTAACGCAAGGCAAGGTACTGTGAGGCTAGGCAAGGCTAATGCACGAAAACGCAAGGCCAGGCAATGCACGACAATGCAAGGAAAGCTTAAAGCAAAGGAAGGCAAGGTCAGGCGAGATAAGGCAAAGGCACGACAACGCAAGGCTAGGCAATTCAGGGAAGGCAAGCAAAGAGTGACGGAAGGTAAGCAAGGCAAGGAAAAGCAAGGAAAGGCAAGGGTAACGGAAGGAACGGCACGGCAAGGGGAAACAAGACTAAGGCACTGCAACGCAGGCTAGGCAATGCACGGCAAGGCAAGGAAAGGGTAACGCATGGGAAAGCACGGTCAGGCGGGGCAAGGCTAAGGCACGACAACGCAAGGCTAAGCAATGCACGGAAGGCAAGCAAAGAGTAACGGAAGGTAAGCAAGGCAAGGAAAAGCAAGGAAAGGCAAGGGTAACTGAAGGAACGGCACAGCACGGGTAAACAAGTCTAAGGCACGACACCGAACGCTAGGCAATGAACGGCAAGGCAAGGAAAGGGTAACGCATGGGAAAGCACGGTCATGCGAGGCAAGGCTAAGGCATAACAACGCAAGGCTAGGCAATGCAGGGAAGGGAAGCAAAGAGTAATGGAAGGTAAGCAAGGCAAGGAAAAGCAAGGAAAGGCAAGGGTAACGGAAGGAACGGCACGGCAAGGGGAAACAAGACTAAGGCACGGCAACGCAGGCTAGGCAATGCGCAGCAAGGCAAGGAACGGGTAACGCATGGGAAAGCACGGTCAGGCGAGGCAAGGCTAAGGCACGACAACGCAAGGCTAGGCAATGCAAGGAAGGGAAGCAAAGAGTAACGGAAGGTAAGCAAGGCAAGGAAAAGCAAGGAAAGGCAAGGGTAACGGAAGGAACGGCACGGCAAGGGGAAACAAGACTAAGGCACGGCAACGCAGGCTAGGCAATGCGCGGCAAGGCAAGGAAAGGGTAACGCATGGGAAAGCACGGTCAGGCGAGGCAAGGCTAAGGCACGACAACGCAAGGCTAAGCAATGCACGGAAGGCAAGCAAAGAGTAACGGAAGGTAAGGAAGGCAAGGGAAAGCAAAGAAAGGCAAGTGTAACGAAAGGAACGGCACGGCAAGGGGAACCAAGGCTAAGGCACGACAACGCACGGCCAGGCAATGCACGGCAACGCAAGGAAAGTGTAACGCAAGGCAAGGTACTGTGAGGCTAGGCAAGGCTAATGCACGAAAACCCAAGGCTAGGAAATGCACGACAATGCAAGGAAAGCTTAAAGCAAAGGAAGGCAAGGTCAGGCGAGATAAGGCTAAGGCACGACAACGCAAGGCTAGGCAATTCAGGGAAGGCAATCAAAGAGTAACGGAAGGTAAGCAAGGCAAGGAAAAGCAAGGAAAGGCAAGGGTAACGGAAGGAACGGCACGGCACGGGGAAACAAGGCTAAGGCACGACAACGCACGCTAGGCAATGCACGGCAAGGCAAGGAAAGGGTAACGCATGGGAAAGCACGGTCAGGCGAGGCAAGGCTAAGGCATGACAACGGAAGGCTAGGCAATGCACGGAAAGCAAGCAAAGAGTAACGGAACGCAAGGAAGGCAAGGGAAAGCAAGGGAAGGCAAGGGTAACGGAAGGAACGGCACGGCAAGGGGTAACAAGGCTAAGGCACGACAACGCAGGGCTAGGCAATGCACGGCAAGGCAAGGAAAGGGTAACGCAAGGGATGGCACGGTCAGGTGAGGCAAGGATAAGGCACGAAAATGCAAGGCTAGGCAATGCACGGCAAGGCAAGGAAAGAGTAACGGAAGGAAAGGAAGGCAAGGCAAAGCCAGGCAAGGCAAGTGTAACAAAAGGCACGCCACGGCAAGGGGAAACAAGGCTAAGGCACGACAACGCACGGCTAGGCAAGGCACGGCAAGGCAAGGAAAGGGTAACGCAAGGCAAGGCACGGTGAGGCTAGGCAAGGCTAATGCACGACAACGCAAGGCTAGGCAATGCACGACAATGCATGGAAAGCTTAAAGCAAAGGAAGGCAAGGTCAGGCGAGATAAGGCAAAGGCACGACAACGCAAGGCTAGGCAATTCAGGGAAGGCAAGCAAAGAGTAACGGAAGGTAAGCAAGGCAAGGAAAAGCAAGGAAAGGCAAGGGTAACGGAAGGAACGGCACGGCAAGGGGGAACAAGTCTAAGGCACGATACCGAACGCTAGGCAATGAACGGCAAGGCAAGGAAAGGGTAACGCATGGGAAAGCACGGTCAGGCGAGGCAAGGCTAAGGCACGACAACGCAAGGCTAGGCAATGCACGGAAGGCAAGCAAAGAGTAACGGAAGGTAAGGAAGGCAAGGGAAAGCAAGGAAAGGCAAGTGTAACGGAAGGAACGGCACGGCAAGGGGAAACAAGGCTAAGGCACGACAACGCACGCTAGGCAATGCACGGCAAGGCAAGGAAAGGGTAACGCATGGGAAAGAACGGTCAGGCGAGGCAAGGCTAAGGCATGACAACGCAAGGCTAGGCAATGCACGGAAAGCAAGCAAAGAGTAACGGAACGCAAGGAAGGCAAGGGAAAGCAAGGGAAGGCAAGGGTAACGGAAGGAACGGCACGGCAAGGGGTAACGGGCTAAGGCACGACAACGCAGGGCTAGGCAATGCACGGCAAGGCAAGGAAAGGGTAACGCAGGGGAAGGCACGGTAAGGTGAGGCAAGGATAAGGCACGACAATGCAAGGCTAGGCAATGCACGGCAAGGCAAGGAAAGAGTAACGGAAGGAAAGGAAGGCAAGGCAAAGCCAGGCAAGGCAAGTGTAACAAAAGGCACGCCACGGCAAGGGGAAACAAGGCTAAGGCACGACAACGCACGGCTAGGCAATGCACGGCAAGGCAAGGAAAGGGTAACGCAAGGCAAGGCACGGTGAGGCTAGGCAAGGCTAATGCACGACAACGCAAGGCTAGGCAATGCACGACAATGCATGGAAAGCTTAAAGCAAAGGAAGGCACGGTCAGGCGAGATAAGGCTAAGGCACGACAACGCAAGGCTAGGCAATGCAGGGAAGGGAAGCAAAGAGTAAAGGAAGGTAAGCAAGGCAAGGAAAAGCAAGGAAAGGCAAGGGTAACGGAAGGAACGGCACGGCAAGGGGAAACAAGACTAAGGCACGGCAACGCAGGCTAGGCAATGCACGGCAAGGCAAGGAAAGGGTAACGCATGGGAAAGCACGGTCAGGCGAGGCAAGGCTAAGGCACGACAACGCAAGGCTAAGCAATGCACGGAAGGCAAGCAAAGAGTAACGGAAGGTAAGCAAGGCAAGGAAAAGCAAGGAAAGGCAAGGGTAACTGAAGGAACGGCACGGCACGGGTAAACAAGTCTAAGGCACGACACAGAACGCTAGGCAATGAATGGCAAGGCAAGGAAAGGGTAACGCATGGGAAAGCACGGTCAGGCGAGGCAAGGCTAAGGCACGACAACGCAAGGCTAGGCAATGCACGGAAGGCAAGCAAAGAGTAACGGAAGGTAAGGAAGGCAAGGGAAAGCAAAGAAAGGCAAGTGTAACGAAAGGAACGGCACGGCAAGGGGAAACAAGGCTAAGGCACGACAACGCACGGCTAGGCAATGCACGGCAAGGCAAGGAAAGTGTAACGCAAGGCAAGGTACTGTGAGGCTAGGCAAGGCTAATGCACGAAAACGCAAGGCCAGGCAATGCACGACAATGCAAGGAAAGCTTAAAGCAAAGGAAGGCAAGGTCAGGCGAGATAAGGCAAAGGCACGACAACGCAAGGCTAGGCAATTCAGGGAAGGCAAGCAAAGAGTGACGGAAGGTAAGCAAGGCAAGGAAAAGCAAGGAAAGGCAAGGGTAACGGAAGGAACGGCACGGCAAGGGGAAACAAGACTAAGGCACTGCAACGCAGGCTAGGCAATGCACGGCAAGGCAAGGAAAGGGTAACGCATGGGAAAGCACGGTCAGGCGGGGCAAGGCTAAGGCACGACAACGCAAGGCTAAGCAATGCACGGAAGGCAAGCAAAGAGTAACGGAAGGTAAGCAAGGCAAGGAAAAGCAAGGAAAGGCAAGGGTAACTGAAGGAACGGCACAGCACGGGTAAACAAGTCTAAGGCACGACACCGAACGCTAGGCAATGAACGGCAAGGCAAGGAAAGGGTAACGCATGGGAAAGCACGGTCATGCGAGGCAAGGCTAAGGCATAACAACGCAAGGCTAGGCAATGCAGGGAAGGGAAGCAAAGAGTAATGGAAGGTAAGCAAGGCAAGGAAAAGCAAGGAAAGGCAAGGGTAACGGAAGGAACGGCACGGCAAGGGGAAACAAGACTAAGGCACGGCAACGCAGGCTAGGCAATGCGCAGCAAGGCAAGGAACGGGTAACGCATGGGAAAGCACGGTCAGGCGAGGCAAGGCTAAGGCACGACAACGCAAGGCTAAGCAATGCACGGAAGGCAAGCAAAGAGTAACGGAAGGTAAGGAAGGCAAGGGAAAGCAAAGAAAGGCAAGTGTAACGAAAGGAACGGCACGGCAAGGGGAACCAAGGCTAAGGCACGACAACGCACGGCCAGGCAATGCACGGCAACGCAAGGAAAGTGTAACGCAAGGCAAGGTCCTGTGAGGCTAGGCAAGGCTAATGCACGAAAACCCAAGGCTAGGAAATGCACGACAATGCAAGGAAAGCTTAAAGCAAAGGAAGGCAAGGTCAGGCGAGATAAGGCTAAGGCACGACAACGCAAGGCTAGGCAATTCAGGGAAGGCAATCAAAGAGTAACGGAAGGTAAGCAAGGCAAGGAAAAGCAAGGAAAGGCAAGGGTAACGGAAGGAACGGCACGGCACGGGGAAACAAGGCTAAGGCACGACAACGCACGCTAGGCAATGCACGGCAAGGCAAGGAAAGGGTAACGCATGGGAAAGCACGGTCAGGCGAGGCAAGGCTAAGGCATGACAACGCAAGGCTAGGCAATGCACGGAAAGCAAGCAAAGAGTAACGGAACGCAAGGAAGGCAAGGGAAAGCAAGGGAAGGCAAGGGTAACGGAAGGAACGGCACGGCAAGGGGTAACAAGGCTAAGGCACGACAACGCAGGGCTAGGCAATGCACGGCAAAGCAAGGAAAGGGTAACGAAGGGGAAGGCACGGTCAGGTGAGGCAAGGGTAAGGCACGACAATGCAAGGCTAGGCAATGCACGGCAAGGCAAGGAAAGAGTAACGGAAGGAAAGGAAGGCAAGGCAAAGCCAGGCAAAGCAAGTGTAACAAAAGGCACGCCACGGCAAGGGGAAACAAGGCTAATGCACGACAACGCACGGCTAGGCAAGGCACGGCAAGGCAAGGAAAGGGTAACGCAAGGCAAGGCACGGTGAGGCTAGGCAAGGCTAATGCACGACAACGCAAGGCTAGGCAATGCACGACAATGCATGGAAAGCTTAAAGCAAAGGAAGGCAAGGTCAGGCGAGATAAGGCAAAGGCACGACAACGCAAGGCTAGGCAATTCAGGGAAGGCAAGCAAAGAGTAACGGAAGGTAAGCAAGGCAAGGAAAAGCAAGGAAAGGCAAGGGTAACGGAAGGAACGGCACGGCAGGGGGGAACAAGTCTAAGGCACGATACCGAACGCTAGGCAATGAACGGCAAGGCAAGGAAAGGGTAACGCATGGGAAAGCACGGTCAGGCGAGGCAAGGCTAAGGCACGACAACGCAAGGCTAGGCAATGCACGGAAGGCAAGCAAAGAGTAACGGAAGGTAAGGAAGGCAAGGGAAAGCAAGGAAAGGCAAGTGTAACGGAAGGAACGGCACGGCAAGGGGAAACAAGGCTAAGGCACGACAACGCACGCTAGGCAATGCACGGCAAGGCAAGGAAAGGGTAACGCATGGGAAAGCACGGTCAGGCGAGGCAAGGCTAAGGCATGACAACGCAAGGCTAGGCAATGCACGGAAAGCAAGCAAAGAGTAACGGAACGCAAGGAAGGCAAGGGAAAGCAAGGGAAGGCAAGGGTAACGGAAGGAACGGCACGGCAAGGGGTAACGGGCTAAGGCACGACAACGCAGGGCTAGGCAATGCACGGCAAGGCAAGGAAAGGGTAACGCAGGGGAAGGCACGGTAAGGTGACGCAAGGATAAGGCACGACAATGCAAGGCTAGGCAATGCACGGCAAGGCAAGGAAAGAGTAACGGAAGGAAAGGAAGGCAAGGCAAAGCCAGGCAAGGCAAGTGTAACAAAAGGCACGCCACGGCAAGGGGAAACAAGGCTAAGGCACGACAAGGCACGGCTAGGCAATGCACGGCAAGGCAAGGAAAGGGTAACGCAAGGCAAGGCACGGTGAGGCTAGGCAAGGCTAATGCACGACAACGCAAGGCTAGGCAATGCACGACAATGCATGGAAAGCTTAAAGCAAAGGAAGGCACGGTCAGGCGAGATAAGGCTAAGGCACGACAACGCAAGGCTAGGCAATGCAGGGAAGGGAAGCAAAGAGTAAAGGAAGGTAAGCAAGGCAAGGAAAAGCAAGGAAAGGCAAGGGTAACGGAAGGAACGGCACGGCAAGGGGAAACAAGACTAAGGCACGGCAACGCAGGCTAGGCAATGCACGGCAAGGCAAGGAAAGGGTAACGCATGGGAAAGCACGGTCAGGCGAGGCAAGGCTAAGGCACGACAACGCAAGGCTAAGCAATGCACGGAAGGCAAGCAAAGAGTAACGGAAGGTAAGCAAGGCAAGGAAAAGCAAGGAAAGGCAAGGGTAACTGAAGGAACGGCACGGCACGGGTAAACAAGTCTAAGGCACGACACAGAACGCTAGGCAATGAATGGCAAGGCAAGGAAAGGGTAACGCATGGGAAAGCACGGTCAGGCGAGGCAAGGCTAAGGCACGACAACGCAAGGCTAGGCAATGCAGGGAAGGGAAGCAAAGAGTAACGGAAGGTAAGCAAGGCAAGGAAAAGCAAGGAAAGGCAAGGGTAACGGAAGGAACGGCACGGCAAGGGGAAACAAGACTAAGGCACGGCAACGCAGGCTAGGCAATGCGCGGCAAGGCAAGGAAAGGGTAACGCATGGGAAAGCACGGTCAGGCGAGGCAAGGCTAAGGCACGACAACGCAAGGCTAAGCAATGCACGGAAGGCAAGCAAAGAGTAACGGAAGGTAAGGAAGGCAAGGGAAAGCAAAGAAAGGCAAGTGTAACGAAAGGAACGGCACGGCAAGGGGAACCAAGGCTAAGGCACGACAACGCACGGCCAGGCAATGCACGGCAACGCAAGGAAAGTGTAACGCAAGGCAAGGTACTGTGAGGCTAGGCAAGGCTAATGCACGAAAACCCAAGGCTAGGAAATGCACGACAATGCAAGGAAAGCTTAAAGCAAAGGAAGGCAAGGTCAGGCGAGATAAGGCTAAGGCACGACAACGCAAGGCTAGGCAATTCAGGGAAGGCAATCAAAGAGTAACGGAAGGTAAGCAAGGCAAGGAAAAGCAAGGAAAGGCAAGGGTAACGGAAGGAACGGCACGGCACGGGGAAACAAGGCTAAGGCACGACAACGCACGCTAGGCAATGCACGGCAAGGCAAGGAAAGGGTAACGCATGGGAAAGCACGGTCAGGCGAGGCAAGGCTAAGGCATGACAACGCAAGGCTAGGCAATGCACGGAAAGCAAGCAAAGAGTAACGGAACGCAAGGAAGGCAAGGGAAAGCAAGGGAAGGCAAGGGTAACGGAAGGAACGGCACGGCAAGGGGTAACAAGGCTAAGGCACGACAACGCAGGGCTAGGCAATGCACGGCAAGGCAAGGAAAGGGTAACGCAAGGGATGGCACGGTCAGGTGAGGCAAGGATAAGGCACGAAAATGCAAGGCTAGGCAATGCACGGCAAGGCAAGGAAAGAGTAACGGAAGGAAAGGAAGGCAAGGCAAAGCCAGGCAAGGCAAGTGTAACAAAAGGCACGCCACGGCAAGGGGAAACAAGGCTAAGGCACGACAACGCACGGCTAGGCAATGCACGGCAAGGCAAGGAAAGTGTAACGCAAGGCAAGGTACTGTGAGGCTAGGCAAGGCTAATGCACGAAAACGCAAGGCTAGGCAATGCACGACAATGCAAGGAAAGCTTAAAGCAAAGGAAGGCAAGGTCAGGCGAGATAAGGCAAAGGCACGACAACGCAAGGCTAGGCAATTCAGGGAAGGCAAGCAAAGAGTAACGGAAGGTAAGCAAGGCAAGGAAAAGCAAGGAAAGGCAAGGGTAACGGAAGGAACGGCACGGCAAGGGGAAACAAGACTAAGGCACTGCAACGCAGGCTAGGCAATGCACGGCAAGGCAAGGAAAGGGTAACGCATGGGAAAGCACGGTCAGGCGAGATAAGGCTAAGGCACGACAACGCAAGGCTAAGCAATGCACGGAAGGCAAGCAAAGAGTAACGGAAGGTAAGCAAGGCAAGGAAAAGCAAGGAAAGGCAAGGGTAACTGAAGGAACGGCACAGCACGGGTAAACATGGCTAAGGCACGACAACGCACGCTAGGCAATGCACGGCAAGGCAAGGAAAGGGTAACGCATGGGAAAGCACGGTCAGGCGAGGCAAGGCTAAGGCACGACAACGCAAGGCTAGGCAATGCACGGAAGGCAAGCAAAGAGTAACGGAAGGTAAGGAAGGCAAGGGAAAGCGAAGAAAGGCAAGTGTAACGAAAGGAACGGCACGGCAAGGGGAAACAAGGCTAAGGCACGACAACGCACGGCTAGGCAATGCACGGCAAGGCAAGGAAAGTGTAACGCAATGCAAGGTACTGTGAGGCTAGGCAAGGCTAATGCACGAAAACGCAAGGCTAGGCAATGCACGACAATGCAAGGAAAGCTTAAAGCAAAGGAAGGCAAGGTCAGGCGAGATAAGGCTAAGGCACGACAACGCAAGGCTAGGCAATTCAGGGAAGGCAAGCAAAGAGTAACGGAAGGTAAGCAAGGCAAGGAAAAGCAAGGAAAGGCAAGGGTAACGGAAGGAACGGCACGGCAAGGGGGAACAAGTCTAAGGCACGACACCGAACGCTAGGCAATGAACGGCAAGGCAATGAAAGGGTAACGCATGGGAAAGCACGGTCAGGCGAGGCAAGGCTAATGCACGACAACGCAAGGCTAGGCAATGCACGGAAGGCAAGCAAAGAGTAACGGAAGGTAAGGAAGGCAAGGGAAAGCAAGGAAAGGCAAGTGTAACGGAAGGAACGGCACGGCAAGGGGAAACATGGCTAAGGCACGACAACGCACGCTAGGCAATGCACGGCAAGGCAAGGAAAGGGTAACGCATGGGAAGGCACGGTCAGGTGAGGCAAGGGTAAGGCACGACAATGCAAGGCTAGGCAATGCACGGCAAGGCAAGGAAAGAGTAACGGAAGGAAAGGAAGGCAAGGCAAAGCAAGGCAAGGCAAGGGTAACAGAAGGAACGGCACGGCAAGGGGAAACAAGGCTAAGGCACGACAACGCACGGCTAGGCAAGGCACGGCATGGTAAGGAAAGGGTAACGCAAGGCAAGGCACGGTGAGGCTAGGCAAGGCTAATGCACGACAACGCAAGGCTAGGCAATGCACGACAATGCATGGAAAGCTTAAAGCAAAGGAAGGCACGGTCAGGCGAGATAAGGCTAAGGCACGACAACGCAAGGCTAGGCAATGCAGGGAAGGGAAGCAAAGAGTAACGGAAGGTAAGCAAGGCAAGGAAAAGCAAGGAAAGGCAAGGGTAACGGAAGGAACGGCACGGCAAGGGGAAACAAGACTAAGGCACGGCAACGCAGGCTAGGCAATGCGCGGCAAGGCAAGGAAAGGGTAACGCATGGGAAAGCACGGTCAGGCGAGGCAAGGCTAAGGCACGACAACGCAAGGCTAAGCAATGCACGGAAGGCAAGCAAAGAGTAACGGAACGCAAGGAAGGCAAGGGAAAGCAAAGAAAGGCAGGTGTAACGAAAGGAACGGCACGGCAAGGGGAACCAAGGCTAAGGCACGACAACGCACGGCCAGGCAATGCACGGCAACGCAAGGAAAGTGTAACGCAAGGCAAGGTTCTGTGAGGCTAGGCAAGGCTAATGCACGAAAACCCAAGGCTAGGAAATGCACGACAATGCAAGGAAAGCTTAAAGCAAAGGAAGGCAAGGTCAGGCGAGATAAGGCTAAGGCACGACAACGCAAGGCTAGGCAATTCAGGGAAGGCAATCAAAGAGTAACGGAAGGTAAGCAAGGCAAGAAAAAGCAAGGAAAGGCAAGGGTAACGGAAGGAACGGCACGGCACGGGGAAACAAGGCTAAGGCACGACAACGCACGCTAGGCAATGCACGGCAAGGCAAGGAAAGGGTAACGCATGGGAAAGCACGGTCAGGCGAGGCAAGGCTAATGCACGACAACGCAAGGCTAGGCAATGCACGGAAGGCAAGCAAAGAGTAACGGAAGGTAAGGAAGGCAAGGGAAAGCAAGGGAAGGCAAGTGTAACGGAAGGAACGGCACGGCAAGGGGAAACAAGGCTAAGGCACGACAACGCACGCTAGGCAATGCACGGCAAGGCAAGGAAAGGGTAACGCATGGGAAGGCACGGTCAGGTGAGGCAAGGGTAAGGCACGACAATGCAAGGCTAGGCAATGCACGGCAAGGCAAGGAAAGAGTAACGGAAGGAAAGGAAGGCAAGGCAAAGCCAGGCAAGGCAAGTGTAACAAAAGGCACGCCACGGCAAGGGGAAACAAGGCTAAGGCACGACAACGCACGGCTAGGCAATGCACGGCAAGGCAAGGAAAGGGTAACGCAAGGCAAGGCACGGTGAGGCTAGGCAAGGCTAATGCACGACAACGCAAGGCTAGGCAATGCACGACAATGCATGGAAAGCTTAAAGCAAAGGAAGGCACGGTCAGGCGAGATAAGGCTAAGGCACGACAACGCAAGGCTAGGCAATGCAGGGAAGGGAAGCAAAGAGTAACGGAAGGTAAGCAAGGCAAGGAAAAGCAAGGAAAGGCAAGGGTAACGGAAGGAACGGCACGGCAAGGGGAAACAAGACTAAGGCACGGCAACGCAGGCTAGGCAATGCACGGCAAGGCAAGGAAAGGGTAACGCATGGGAAAGCACGGTCAGGCGAGGCAAGGCTAAGGCACGACAACGCAAGGCTAGGCAATGCAGGGAAGGGAAGCAAAGAGTAACGGAAGGTAAGCAAGGCAAGGAAAAGCAAGGAAAGGCAAGGGTAACGGAAGGAACGGCACGGCAAGGGGAAACAAGGCTAAGGCACGGCAACGCAGGCTAGGCAATGCGCGGCAAGGCAAGGAACGGGTAACGCATGGGAAAGCACGGTCAGGCGAGGCAAGGCTAAGGCACGACAACGCAAGGCTAGGCAATGCACGGAAGGCAAGCAAAGAGTAACGGAACGCAAGGAAGGCAAGGGAAAGCAAAGAAAGGCAAGTGTAACGAAAGGAACGGCACGGCAAGGGGAACCAAGGCTAAGGCACGACAACGCACGGCCAGGCAATGCACGGCAACGCAAGGAAAGTGTAACGCAAGGCAAGGTTCTGTGAGGCTAGGCAAGGCTAATGCACGAAAACCCAAGGCTAGGAAATGCACGACAATGCAAGGAAAGCTTAAAGCAAAGGAAGGCAAGGTCAGGCGAGATAAGGCTAAGGCACGACAACGCAAGGCTAGGCAATTCAGGGAAGGCAATCAAAGAGTAACGGAAGGTAAGCAAGGCAAGGAAAAGCAAGGAAAGGCAAGGGTAACGGAAGGAACGGCACGGCAAGGGGAAACAAGGCTAAGGCACGACAACGCACGCTAGGCAATGCACGGCAAGGCAAGGAAAGGGTAACGCATGGGAAAGCACGGTCAGGCGAGGCAAGGCTAAGGCATGACAACGCAAGGCTAGGCAATGCACGGAAAGCAAGCAAAGAGTAACGGAACGCAAGGAAGGCAAGGGAAAGCAAGGGAAGGCAAGGGTAACGGAAGGAACGGCACGGCAAGGGGTAACAAGGCTAAGGCACGACAACGCAGGGCTAGGCAATGCACGGCAAGGCAAGGAAAGGGTAACGAAGGGGAAGGCACGGTCAGGTGAGGCAAGGGTAAGGCACGACAATGCAAGGCTAGGCAATGCACGGCAAGGCAAGGAAAGAGTAACGGAAGGAAAGGAAGGCAAGGCAAAGCCAGGCAAGGCAAGTGTAACAAAAGGCACGCCACGGCAAGGGGAATCAAGGCTAAGGCACGACAACGCACGGCTAGGCAAGGCACGGCAAGGCAAGGAAAGGGTAACGCAAGGCAAGGCACGGTGAGGCTAGGCAAGGCTAATGCACGACAACGCAAGGCTAGGCAATGCACGACAATGCATGGAAAGCTTAAAGCAAAGGAAGGCACGGTCAGGCGAGATAAGGCTAAGGCACGACAACGCAAGGCTAGGCAATGCAGGGAAGGGAAGCAAAGAGTAACGGAAGGTAAGCAAGGCAAGGAAAAGCAAGGAAAGGCAAGGGTAACGGAAGGAACGGCACGGCAAGGGGAAACAAGACTAAGGCACGGCAACGCAGGCTAGGCAATGCGCGGCAAGGCAAGGAAAGGGTAACGCATGGGAAAGCACGGTCAGGCGAGGCAAGGCTAAGGCACGACAACGCAAGGCTAAGCAATGCACGGAAGGCAAGCAAAGAGTAACGGAAGGTAAGGAAGGCAAGGGAAAGCAAAGAAAGGCAAGTGTAACGAAAGGAACGGCACGGCAAGGGGAACCAAGGCTAAGGCACGACAACGCACGGCCAGGCAATGCACGGCAAGGCAAGGAAAGTGTAACGCAAGGCAAGGTACTGTGAGGAAAGGCAAGGCTAATGCACGAAAACGCAAGGCTAGGCAATGCACGACAATGCAAGGAAAGCTTCAAGCAAAGGAAGGCAAGGTCAGGCGAGATAAGGCTAAGGCACGACAACGAAAGGCTAGGCAATGCAGGGAAGGGAAGCAAATAGTAACGGAAGGTAAGCAAGGCAAGGAAAAGCAAGGAAAGGCAAGGGTAACGGAAGGAACGGCACGGCAAGGGGAAACAAGGCTAAGGCACGGCAACGCAGGCTAGGCAATGCACGGCAAGGCAAGGAAAGGGTAACGCATGGGAAAGCACGGTCAGGCGAGGCAAGGCTAAGGCAGGACAACGCAAGGCTAGGCAATGCACGGAAGGCAAGCAAAGAGTAACGGAAGGTAAGGAAGGCAAGGGAAAGCGAAGAAAGGCAAGTGTAACGAAAGGAACGGCACGGCAAGGGGAAACAAGGCTAAGGCACGACAACGCACGGCTAGGCAATGCACGGCAAGGCAAGGAAAGTGTAACGCAATGCAAGGTACTGTGAGGCTAGGCAAGGCTAATGCACGAAAACGCAAGGCTAGGCAATGCACGACAATGCAAGGAAAGCTTAAAGCAAAGGAAGGCAAGGTCAGGCGAGATAAGGCAAAGGCACGACAACGCAAGGCTAGGCAATTCAGGGAAGGCAAGCAAAGAGTAACGGAAGGAAAGGAAGGCAAGGGAAAGCAAGGAAAGGCAAGCGTAACGGAAGGAACGGCACGGCAAGGGGAAACAAGGCTAATGCACGACAACGCACGCTAGGCAATGCACGGCAAGGCAAGGAAAGGGTAACGCATGGGAAAGCACGGTCAGGCGAGGCAAGGCTAAGGCATGACAACGCAAGGCTAGGCAATGCACGGAAACAAGCAAAGAGTAACGGAACGCAAGGAAGGCAAGGGAAAGCAAGGGAAGGCAAGGGTAACGGAAGGAACGGCACGGCAAGGGGTAACAAGGCTAAGGCACGACAACGCAGGGCTAGGCAATGCATGGCAAGGCAAGGAAAGGGTAACGCAAGGGATGGCACGGTCAGGTGAGGCAAGGATATGGCACGAAAATGCAAGGCTAGGCAATGCACGGCAAGGCAAGGAAAGAGTAACGGAAGGAAAGGAAGGCAAGGCAAAGCCAGGCAAGGCAAGTGTAACAAAAGGCACGCCACGGCAAGGGGAAAGAAGGCTAAGGCAAGACAACGCACGGCTAGGCCATGCACGGCAAGGCAAGGAAAGGGTAACGCAAGGCAAGGCACGGTGAGGCTAGGCACGGCTAATGCACGACAACGCAAGGCTAGGCAATGCACGACAATCCAAGGAAAGCTTAAAGCAAAGGAAGGCACGGTCAGGCGAGATAAGGCTAAGGCACGACAACGCAAGGCTAGGCAAGGCAGGGAAGGGAAGCAAAGAGTAACGGAAGGTAAGCAAGGCAAGGAAAAGCAAGGAAAGGCAAGGGTAACGGAAGGAACATCACGGCAAGGGGAAACAAGGCTAAGGCACGGCAATGCAGGCTAGGCAATGCACGGCAAGGCAAGGAAAGGGTAACGCATGGGAAAGCACGGTCAGGCGAGGCAAGGCTAAGGCACGACAACCCAAGGCTAGGCAATGCACGGAAGGCAAGCAAAGAGTAAAGGAAGGTAAGGAAGGCAAGGGAAAGCAAAGAAAGGCAAGTGTAACGAAAGGAACGGCACGGCAAGGGGAAACAAGGCTAAGGCACGACAACGCACGGCTAGGCAATGCACGGCAAGGCAAGGAAATTGTAACGCAAGGCAAGGTACTGTGAGGCTAGGCAAGGCTAATGCACGAAAACGCAAGGCTAGGCAATGCACGACAATGCAAGGAAAGCTTAAAGCAAAGGAAGGCAAGGTCAGGCGAGATAAGGCAAAGGCACGACAACGCAAGGCTAGGCAATTCAGGGAAGGGAAGCAAAGAGTAACGGAAGGTAAGCAAGGCAAGGAAAAGCAAGGAAAGGCAAGGGTAACGGAAGGAACGGCACGGCAAGGGGGAACAAGTCTAAGGCACGACACCGAACGCTAGGCAATGAACGGCAAGTCAAGGAAAGGGTAACGCATGGGAAAGCACGGTCAGGCGAGGCAAGGCTAATGCACGACAACGCAAGGCTAGGCAATGCACGGAAGGCAAGCAAAGAGTAACGGAAGGTAAGGAAGGCAAGGGAAAGCAAGGAAAGGCAAGTGTAACGGAAGGAACGGCACGGCAAGGGGAAACATGGCTAAGGCACGACAACGCACGCTAGGCAATGCACGGCAAGGCAAGGAAAGGGTAACGCATGGGAAAGCACGGTCAGGCGAGGCAAGGGTAAGGCACGACAATGCAAGGCTAGGCAATGCACGGCAAGGCAAGGAAAGAGTAACGGAAGGAAAGGAAGGCAAGGCAAAGCCAGGCAAGGCAAGTGTAACAAAAGGCACGCCACGGCAAGGGGAAACAAGGCTAAGGCACGACAACGCACGGCTAGGCAATGCACGGCAAGGCAAGGAAAGGGTAACGCAAGGCAAGGCACGGTGAGGCTAGGCAAGGCTAATGCACGACAACGCAAGGCTAGGCAATGCACGACAATGCATGGAAAGCTTAAAGCAAAGGAAGGCACGGTCAGGCGAGATAAGGCTAAGGCACGACAACGCAAGGCTAGGCAATGCAGGGAAGGGAAGCAAAGAGTAACGGAAGGTAAGCAAGGCAAGGAAAAGCAAGGAAAGGCAAGGGTAACGGAAGGAACGGCACGGCAAGGGGAAACAAGCTAAGGCACGGCAACGCAGGCTAGGCAATGCAACGGCAAGGCAAGGAAAGGGTAACGCATGGGAAAGCACGGTCAGGCGAGGCAAGGCTAAGGCACGACAACGCAAGGCTAGGCAATGCACGGAAGGCAAGCAAAGAGTAACGGAAGGTAAGGAAGGCAAGGGAAAGCAAAGAAAGGCAAGTGTAACGAAAGGAACGGCACGGCAAGGGGAACCAAGGCTAAGGCACGACAACGCACGGCCAGGCAATGCACGGCAAGGCAAGGAAAGGGTAACGCAAGGCAAGGCACGGTGAGGCTAGGCAAGGCTAATGCACGACAACGCAAGGCTAGGCAATGCACGACAATGCATGGAAAGCTTAAAGCAAAGGAAGGCACGGTCAGGCGAGATAAGGCTAAGGCACGACAACGCAAGGCTAGGCAATGCAGGGAAGGGAAGCAAAGAGTAACGGAAGGTAAGCAAGGCAAGGAAAAGCAAGGAAAGGCAAGGGTAACGGAAGGAACGGCACGGCAAGGGGAAACAAGACTAAGGCACGGCAACGCAGGCTAGGCAATGCACGGCAAGGCAAGGAAAGGGTAACGCATGGGAAAGCACGGTCAGGCGAGGCAAGGCTAAGGCACGACAACGCAAGGCTAGGCAATGCACGGAAGGCAAGCAAAGAGTAACGGAAGGTAAGGAAGGCAAGGGAAAGCAAGGAAAGGCAAGTGTAACGGAAGGAACGGCACGGCAAGGGGAAACAAGGCTAAGGCACGACAACGCACGCTAGGCAATGCACGGCAAGGCAAGGAAAGGGTAACGCATGGGAAAGCACGGTCAGGCGAGGCAAGGCTAAGGCATGACAACGCAAGGCTAGGCAATGCACGGAAAGCAAGCAAAGAGTAACGGAACGCAAGGAAGGCAAGGGAAAGCAAGGGAAGGCAAGGGTAACGGAAGGAACGGCACGGCAAGGGGTAACAAGGCTAAGGCACGACAACGCAGGGCTAGGCAATGCACGGCAAGGCAAGGAAAGGGTAACGCAAGGGATGGCACGGTCAGGTGAGGCAAGGATAAGGCACGAAAATGCAAGGCTAGGCAATGCACGGCAAGGCAAGGAAAGAGTAACGGAAGGAAAGGAAGGCAAGGCAAAGCCAGGCAAGGCAAGTGTAACGAAAGGAACGGCACGGCAAGGGGAAACAAGGCTAAGGCACGACAACGCACGGCTAGGCAATGCACGGCAAGGCAAGGAAAGTTAACGCAAGGCAAGGCACGGTGAGGCTAGGCAAGGCTAATGCACGACAACGCAAGGCTAGGCAATGCACGACAATGCAAGGAAAGCTTAAAGCAAAGGAAGGCACGGTCAGGCGAGATAAGGCTAAGGCACGACAACGCAAGGCTAGGCAATGCAGGGAAGGGAAGCAAAGAGTAACGGAAGGTAAGCAAGGCAAGGAAAAGCAAGGAAAGGCAAGGGTAACGGAAGGAACGGCACGGCAAGGGGAAACAAGGCTAAGGCACGGCAATGCAGGCTAGGCAATGCACGGCAAGGCAAGGAAAGGGTAACGCATGGGAAAGCACGGTCAGGCGAGGCAAGGCTAAGGCACGACAACGCAAGGCTAGGCAATGCACGGAAGGCAAGCAAAGAGTAACGGAAGGTAAGGAAGGCAAGGGAAAGCAAAGAAAGGCAAGTGTAACGAAAGGAACGGCACGGCAAGGGGAAACAAGGCTAAGGCACGACAACGCACGGCCAGGCAATGCACGGCAAGGCAAGGAAAGTGTAACGCAAGGCAAGGTACTGTGAGGCTAGGCAAGGCTAATGCACGAAAACGCAAGGCTAGGCAATGCACGACAATGCAAGGAAAGCTTAAAGCAAAGGAAGGCAAGGTCAGGCGAGATAAGGCAAAGGCACGACAACGCAAGGCTAGGCAATTCAGGGAAGGCAAGCAAAGAGTAACGGAAGGTAAGCAAGGCAAGGAAAAGCAAGGAAAGGCAAGGGTAACGGAAGGAACGGCACGGCAAGGGGGAACAAGTCTAAGGCACGACACCGAACGCTAGGCAATGAACGGCAAGGCAAGGAAAGGGTAACGCATGGGAAAGCACGGTCAGGCGAGGCAAGGCTAAGGCACGACAACGCAAGGCTAGGCAATGCACGGAAAGCAAGCAAAGAGTAACGGAACGCAAGGAAGGCAAGGGAAAGCAAGGGAAGGCAAGGGTAACGGAAGGAACGGCACGGCAAGGGGTAACAAGGCTAAGGCACGACAACGCAGGGCTAGGCAATGCACGGCAAGGCAAGGAAAGGGTAACGCAGGGGAAGGCACGGTCAGGTGAGGCAAGGATAAGGCACGACAATGCAAGGCTAGGCAATGCACGGCAAGGCAAGGAAAGAGTAACGGAAGGAAAGGAAGGCAAGGCAAAGCCAGGCAAGGCAAGTGTAACAAAAGGCACGCCACGGCAAGGGGAAACAAGGCTAAGGCACGACAACGCACGGCTAGGCAATGCACGGCAAGGCAAGGAAAGGGTAACGCAAGGCAAGGCACGGTGAGGCTAGGCAAGGCTAATGCACGACAACGCAAGGCTAGGCAATGCACGACAATGCATGGAAAGCTTAAAGCAAAGGAAGGCACGGTCAGGCGAGATAAGGCTAAGGCACGACAACGCAAGGCTAGGCAATGCAGGGAAGGGAAGCAAAGAGTAACGGAAGGTAAGCAAGGCAAGGAAAAGCAAGGAAAGGCAAGGGTAACGGAAGGAACGGCACGGCAAGGGGAAACAAGGCTAAGGCACGGCAATGCAGGCTAGGCAATGCACGGCAAGGCAAGGAAAGGGTAACGCATGGGAAAGCACGGTCAGGCGAGGCAAGGCTAAGGCACGACAACGCAAGGCTCGGCAATGCACGGAAAGCAAGCAAAGAGTAACGGAACGCAAGGAAGGCAAGGGAAAGCAAGGGAAGGCAAGGGTAACGGAAGGAACGGCACGGCAAGGGGAAACAAGGCTAAGGCACGACAACGCAGGGCTAGGCAATGCACGGCAAGGCAAGGAAAGGGTAACGCAGGGGAAGGCACGGTCAGGTGAGGCAAGGATAAGGCACGACAATGCAAGGCTAGGCAATGCACGGCAAGGCAAGGAAAGAGTAACGGAAGGAAAGGAAGGCAAGGCGAAAGCCAGGCAAAGGCAAGTGTAACAAAAGGCACGCCACGGCAAGGGGAAACAAGGCTAAGGCACGACAACGCACGGCTAGGCAATGCACGGCAAGGCAAGGAAAGGGTAACGCAAGGCAAGGCACGGTGAGGCTAGGCAAGGCTAATGCACGACAACGCAAGGCTAGGCAATGCACGAAAATGCAAGGAAAGCTTAAAGCAAAGGAAGGCACGGTCAGGCGAGATAAGGCTAAGGCACGACAACGCAAGGCTAGGCAATGCAGGGAAGGGAAGCAAAGAGTAACGGAAGGTAAGCAAGGCAAGGAAAAGCAAGGAAAGGCAAGGGTAACGGAAGGAACGGCACGGCAAGGGGAAACAAGACTAAGGCACGGCAACGCAGGCTAGGCAATGCACGGCAAGGCAAGGAAAGGGTAACGCATGGGAAAGCACGGTCAGGCGAGGCAAGGCTAAGGCACGACAACGCAAGGCTTGGCAATGCACGGAAGGCAAGCAAAGAGTAACGGAAGGTAAGGAAGGCAAGGGAAAGCAAGGAAAGGCAAGTGTAACGGAAGGAACGGCACGGCAAGGGGAAACAAGGCTAATGCACGACAACGCACGCTAGGCAATGCACGGCAAGGCAAGGAAAGGGTAACGCATGGGAAAGCACGGTCAGGCGAGGCAAGGCTAAGGCATGACAACGCAAGGCTAGGCAATGCACGGAAAGCAAGCAAAGAGTAACGGAACGCAAGGAAGGCAAGGGAAAGCAAGGGAAGGCAAGGGTAACGGAAGGAACGGCACGGCAAGGGGTAACAAGGCTAAGGCACGACAACGCAGGGCTAGGCAATGCATGGCAAGGCAAGGAAAGGGTAACGCAAGGGATGGCACGGTCAGGTGAGGCAAGGATATGGCACGAAAATGCAAGGCTAGGCAATGCACGGCAAGGCAAGGAAAGAGTAACGGAAGGAAAGGAAGGCAAGGCAAAGCCAGGCAAGGCAAGTGTAACAAAAGGCACGCCACGGCAAGGGGAAACAAGGCTAAGGCACGACAACGCACGGCTAGGCCATGCACGGCAAGGCAAGGAAAGGGTAACGCAAGGCAAGGCACGGTGAGGCTAGGCACGGCTAATGCACGACAACGCAAGGCTAGGCAATGCACGACAATCCAAGGAAAGCTTAAAGCAAAGGAAGGCACGGTCAGGCGAGATAAGGCTAAGGCACGACAACGCAAGGCTAGGCAATGCAGGGAAGGGAAGCAAAGAGTAACGGAAGGTAAGCAAGGCAAGGAAAAGCAAGGAAAGGCAAGGGTAACGGAAGGAACAGCACGGCAAGGGGAAACAAGGCTAAGGCACGGCAATGCAGGCTAGGCAATGCACGGCAAGGCAAGGAAAGGGTAACGCATGGGAAAGCACGGTCAGGCGAGGCAAGGCTAAGGCACGACAACTCAAGGCTAGGCAATGCACGGAAGGCAAGCAAAGAGTAAAGGAAGGTAAGGAAGGCAAGGGAAAGCAAAGAAAGGCAAGTGTAACGAAAGGAACGGCACGGCAAGGGGAAACAAGGCTAAGGCACGACAACGCACGGCTAGGCAATGCACGGCAAGGCAAGGAAAGTGTAACGCAAGGCAAGGTACTGTGAGGCTAGGCAAGGCTAATGCACGAAAACGCAAGGCTAGGCAATGCACGACAATGCAAGGAAAGCTTAAAGCAAAGGAAGGCAAGGTCAGGCGAGATAAGGCAAAGGCACTACAACGCAAGGCTAGGCAATTCAGGGAAGGGAAGCAAAGAGTAACGGAAGGTAAGCAAGGCAAGGAAAAGCAAGGAAAGGCAAGGGTAACGGAAGGAACGGCACGGCAAGGGGGAACAAGTCTAAGGCACGACACCGAACGCTAGGCAATGAACGGCAAGGCAAGGAAAGGGTAACGCATGGGAAAGCACGGTCAGGCGAGGCAAGGCTAATGCACGACAACGCAAGGCTAGGCAATGCACGGAAGGCAAGCAAAGAGTAACGGAAGGTAAGGAAGGCAAGGGAAAGCAAGGAAAGGCAAGTGTAACGGAAGGAACGGCACGGCAAGGGGAAACAAGGCTAAGGCACGACAACGCACGCTAGGCAATGCACGGCAAGGCAAGGAAAGGGTAACGCATGGGAAGGCACGGTCAGGTGAGGCAAGGGTAAGGCACGACAATGCAAGGCTAGGCAATGCACGGCAAGGCAAGGAAAGAGTAACGGAAGGAAAGGAAGGCAAGGCAAAGCCAGGCAAGGCAAGTGTAACAAAAGGCACGCCACGGCAAGGGGAAACAAGGCTAAGGCACGACAACGCACGGCTAGGCAATGCACGGCAAGGCAAGGAAAGGGTAACGCAAGGCAAGGCACGGTGAGGCTAGGCAAGGCTAATGCACGACAACGCAAGGCTAGGCAATGCACGACAATGCATGGAAAGCTTAAAGCAAAGGAAGGCACGGTCAGGCGAGATAAGGCTAAGGCACGACAACGCAAGGCTAGGCAATGCAGGGAAGGGAAGCAAAGAGTAACGGAAGGTAAGGAAGGCAAGGGAAAGCAAGGAAAGGCAAGTGTAACGGAAGGAACGGCACGGCAAGGGGAAACAAGGCTAAGGCACGACAACGCACGCTAGGCAATGCGCGGCAAGGCAAGGAAAGGGTAACGCATGGGAAAGCACGGTCATGCGAGGCAAGGCTAAGGCACGACAACTCACGCTAGGCAATGCACGGCAAGGCAAGGAAAGGGTAACGCATGGGAAAGCACGGTCATGCGAGGCAAGGCTAAGGCATGACAACGCAAGGCTAGGCAATGCAGGGAAGGGAAGCAAAGAGTAACGGAAGGTAAGCAAGGCAAGGAAAAGCAAGGAAAGGCAAGGGTAACGGAAGGAACGGCACGGCAAGGGGAAACAAGACTAAGGCACGGCAACGCAGGCTAGGCAATGCGCGGCAAGGCAAGGAAAGGGTAACGCATGGGAAAGCACGGTCAGGCGAGGCAAGGCTAAGGCACGACAACGCAAGGCTAAGCAATGCACGGAAGGCAAGCAAAGAGTAACGGAAGGTAAGGAAGGCAAGGGAAAGCAAAGAAAGGCAAGTGTAACGAAAGGAACGGCACGGCAAGGGGAACCAAGGCTAAGGCACGACAACGCACGGCCAGGCAATGCACGGCAAGGCAAGGAAAGTGTAACGCAAGGCAAGGTACTGTGAGGAAAGGCAAGGCTAATGCACGAAAACGCAAGGCTAGGCAATGCACGACAATGCAAGGAAAGCTTAAAGCAAAGGAAGGCAAGGTCAGGCGAGATAAGGCTAAGGCACGACAACGCAAGGCTAGGCAATGCAGGGAAGGGAAGCAAATAGTAACGGAAGGTAAGCAAGGCAAGGAAAAGCAAGGAAAGGCAAGGGTAACGGAAGGAACGGCACGGCAAGGGGAAACAAGGCTAAGGCACGGCAATGCAGGCTAGGCAATGCACGGCAAGGCAAGGAAAGGGTAACGCATGGGAAAGCACTGTCAGGCGAGGCAAGGCTAAGGCACGACAACGCAAGGCTAGGCAATGCACGGAAGGCAAGCAAAGAGTAACGGAAGGTAAGGAAGGCAATGGAAAGCAAAGAAAGGCAAGTGTAACGAAAGGAACGGCACGGCAAGGGGAAACAAGGCTAAGGCACGACAACGCACGGCTAGGCAATGCACGGCAAGGCAAGGAAAGTGTAACGCAATGCAAGGTACTGTGAGGCTAGGCAAGGCTAATGCACGAAAACGCAAGGCTAGGCAATGCACGACAATGCAAGGAAAGCTTAAAGCAAAGGAAGGCAAGGTCAGGCGAGATAAGGCAAAGGCACGACAACGCAAGGCTAGGCAATTCAGGGAAGGCAAGCAAAGAGTAACGGAAGGTAAGCAAGGCAAGGAAAAGCAAGGAAAGGCAAGGGTAACGGAAGGAACGGCACGGCAAGGGGGAACAAGTCTAAGGCACGATACCGAACGCTAGGCAATGAACGGCAAGGCAAGGAAAGGGTAACGCATGGGAAAGCACGGTCAGGCGAGGCAAGGCTAAGGCACGACAACGCAAGGCTCGGCAATGCACGGAAAGCAAGCAAAGAGTAACGGAACGCAAGGAAGGCAAGGGAAAGCAAGGGAAGGCAAGGGTAACGGAAGGAACGGCACGGCAAGGGGTAACAAGGTTAAGGCACGACAACGCAGGGCTAGGCAATGCACGGCAAGGCAAGGAAAGGGTAACGCAGGGGAAGGCACGGTCAGGTGAGGCAAGGATAAGGCATGACAATGCAAGGCTAGGCAATGCACGGCAAGGCAAGGAAAGAGTAACGGAAGGAAAGGAAGGCAAGGCAAAGCCAGGAAAAGCAAGTGTAACAAAAGGCACGCCACGGCAAGGGGAAACAAGGCTAAGGCACGACAACGCACGGCTAGGCAATGCACGGCAAGGCAAGGAAAGGGTAACGCAAGGCAAGGCACGGTGAGGCTAGGCAAGGCTAATGCACGACAACGCAAGGCTAGGCAATGCACGACAATGCATGGAAAGCTTAAAGCAAAGGAAGGCACGGTCAGGCGAGATAAGGCTAAGGCACGACAACGCAAGGCTAGGCAATGCAGGGAAGGGAAGCAAAGAGTAACGGAAGGTAAGCAAGGCAAGGAAAAGCAAGGAAAGTCAAGGGTAACGGAAGGAACGGCACGGCAAGGGGAAACAAGACTAAGGCACGGCAACGCAGGCTAGGCAATGCACGGCAAGGCAAGGAAAGGGTAACGCATGGGAAAGCACGGACAGGCGAGGCAAGGCTAAGGCACGACAACGCAAGGCTTGGCAATGCACGGAAGGCAAGCAAAGAGTAACGGAAGGTAAGGAAGGCAAGGGAAAGCAAGGAAAGGCAAGTGTAACGGAAGGAACGGCACGGCAAGGGGAAACACGGCTAATGCACGACAACGCACGCTAGGCAATGCACGGCAAGGCAAGGAAAGGGTAACGCATGGGAAAGCACGGTCAGGCGAGACAAGGCTAAGGCATGACAACGCAAGGCTAGGCAATGCACGGAAAGCAAGCAAAGAGTAACGGAAGGAAAGGAAGGCAAGGCAAAGCCAGGCAAGGCAAGTGTAACAAAAGGCACGCCACGGCAAGGGGAAACAAGGCTAAGGCACGACAACGCACGGCTAGGCAATGCCCGGCAAGGCAAGGAAAGGGTAACGCAAGGCAAGGTACTGTGAGGCTAGGCAAGGCTAATGCACGAAAACGCAAGGCTAGGCAATGCACGACAATGCAAGGAAAGCTTAAAGCAAAGGAAGGCAAGGTCAGGCGAGATAAGGCAAAGGCACTACAACGCAAGGCTAGGCAATTCAGGGAAGGGAAGCAAAGAGTAACGGAAGGTAAGCAAGGCAAGGAAAAGCAAGGAAAGGCAAGGGTAACGGAAGGAACGGCACGGCAAGGGGGAACAAGTCTAAGGCACGACACCGAACGCTAGGCAATGAACGGCAAGGCAAGGAAAGGGTAACGCATGGGAAAGCACGGTCAGGCGAGGCAAGGCTAATGCACGACAACGCAAGGCTAGGCAATGCACGGAAGGCAAGCAAAGAGTAACGGAAGGTAAGGAAGGCAAGGGAAAGCAAGGAAAGGCAAGTGTAACGGAAGGAACGGCACGGCAAGGGGAAACATGGCTAAGGCACGACAACGCACGCTAGGCAATGCACGGCAAGGCAAGGAAAGGGTAACGCATGGGAAGGCACGGTCAGGTGAGGCAAGGGTAAGGCACGACAATGCAAGGCTAGGCAATGCACGGCAAGGCAAGGAAAGAGTAACGGAAGGAAAGGAAGGCAAGGCAAAGCCAGGCAAGGCAAGTGTAACAAAAGGCACGCCACGGCAAGGGGAAACAAGGCTAAGGCACGACAACGCACGGCTAGGCAAGGCACGGCAAGGCAAGGAAAGGGTAACGCAAGGCAAGGCACGGTGAGGCTAGGCAAGGCTAATGCACGACAACGCAAGGCTAGGCAATGCACGACAATGCAAGGAAAGCTTAAAGCAAAGGCAAGGCACGGTGAGGCTAGATAAGGCTAAGGCACGACAACGCAAGGCTAGGCAATGCAGGGAAGGGAAGCAAAGAGTAACGGAAGGTACGCAAGGCAAGGAAAAGCAAGGAAAGGCAAGGGTAACGGAAGGAACGGCACGGCAAGGGGAAACAAGACTAAGGCACGGCAACGCAGGCTAGGCAATGCGCGGCAAGGCAAGGAAAGGGTAACGCATGGGAAAGCACGGTCAGGCGAGGCAAGGCTAAGGCACGACAACGCAAGGCTAGGCAATGCAGGGAAGGGAAGCAAAGAGTAACGGAAGGTAAGCAAGGCAAGGAAAAGCAAGGAAAGGCAAGGGTAACGGAAGGAACGGCACGGCAAGGGGAAACAAGACTAAGGCACGGCAACGCAGGCTAGGCAATGCGCGGCAAGGCAAGGAAAGGGTAACGCATGGGAAAGCACGGTCAGGCGAGGCAAGGCTAAGGCACGACAACGCAAGGCTAAGCAATGCACGGAAGGCAAGCAAAGAGTAACGGAACGCAAGGAAGGCAAGGGAAAGCAAGGGAAGGCAAGGGTAACGGAAGGAACGGCACGGCAAGGGGTAACAAGGCTAAGGCACGACAACGCAGGGCTAGGCAATGCACGGCAAGGCAAGGAAAGGGTAACGCAGGGGAAGGCACGGTCAGGTGAGGCAAGGATAAGGCACGACAATGCAAGGCTAGGCAATGCACGGCAAGGCAAGGAAAGAGTAACGGAAGGAAAGGAAGGCAAGGCAAAGCCAGGCAAGGCAAGTGTAACAAAGGGCACGCCACGGCAAGGGGAAACAAGGCTAAGGCACGACAACGCACGGCTAGGCAAGGCACGGCAAGGCAAGGAAAGGGTAACGCAAGGCAAGGCACGGTGAGGCTAGGCAAGGCTAATGCACAACAACGCAAGGCTAGGCAATGCACGACAATGCATGGAAAGCTTAAAGCAAAGGAAGGCACGGTCAGGCGAGATAAGGCTAAGGCACGACAACGCAAGGCTAGGCAATGCAGGGAAGGGAAGCAAAGAGTAACGGAAGGTAAGCAAGGCAAGGAAAAGCAAGGAAAGGCAAGGGTAACGGAAGGAACGGCACGGCAAGGGGAAACAAGACTAAGGCACGGCAACGCAGGCTAGGCAATGCGCGGCAAGGCAAGGAAAGGGTAACGCATGGGAAAGCACGGTCAGGCGAGGCAAGGCTAAGGCACGACAACGCAAGGCTAAGCAATGCACGGAAGGCAAGCAAAGAGTAACGGAAGGTAAGGAAGGCAAGGGAAAGCAAAGAAAGGCAAGTGTAACGAAAGGAACGGCACGGCAAGGGGAACCAAGGCTAAGGCACGACAACGCACGGCCAGGCAATGCACGGCAAGGCAAGGAAAGTGTAACGCAAGGCAAGGTACTGTGAGGCTAGGCAAGGCTAATGCACGGAAACGCAAGGCTAGGCAATGCACGACAATGCAAGGAAAGCTTAAAGCAAAGGAAGGCAAGGTCAGGCGAGATAAGGCTAAGGCACGACAACGCAAGGCTAGGCAATGCAGGGAAGGGAAGCAAATAGTAACGGAAGGTAAGCAAGGCAAGGAAAAGCAAGGAAAGGCAAGGGTAACGGAAGGAACGGCACGGCAAGGGGAAACAAGGCTAAGGCACGGCAATGCAGGCTAGGCAATGCACGGCAAGGCAAGGAAAGGGTAACGCATGGGAAAGCACGGTCAGGCGAGGCAAGGCTAAGGCACGACAACGGAAGGCTAGGCAATGCACGGAAGGCAAGCAAAGAGTAACGGAATGTAAGGAAGGCAAGGGAAAGCAAAGAAAGGCAAGTGTAACGAAAGGAACGGCACGGCAAGGGGAAACAAGGCTAAGGCACGACAACGCACGGCTAGGCAATGCACGGCAAGGCAAGGAAAGTGTAACGCAATGCAAGGTACTGTGAGGCTAGGCAAGGCTAATGCACGAAAACGCAAGGCTAGGCAATGCACGACAATGCAAGGAAAGCTTAAAGCAAAGGAAGGCAAGGTCAGGCGAGATAAGGCAAAGGCACGACAACGCAAGGCTAGGCAATTCAGGGAAGGCAAGCAAAGAGTAACGGAAGGTAAGCAAGGCAAGGAAAAGCAAGGAAAGGCAAGGGTAACGGAAGGAACGGCACGGCAAGGGGGAACAAGTCTAAGGCACGATACCGAACGCTAGGCAATGAACGGCAAGGCAAGGAAAGGGTAACGCATGGGAAAGCACGGTCAGGCGAGGCAAGGCTAAGGCACGACAACGCAAGGCTCGGCAATGCACGGAAAGCAAGCAAAGAGTAACGGAACGCAAGGAAGGCAAGGGAAAGCAAGGGAAGGCAAGGGTAACGGAAGGAACGGCACGGCAAGGGGAAACAAGGCTAATGCACGACAACGCACGCCAGGCAATGCACGGCAAGGCAAGGAAAGGGTAACGCATGGGAAAGCACGGTCAGGCGAGGCAAGGATAAGGCACGACAATGCAAGGCTAGGCAATGCACGGCAAGGCAAGGAAAGAGTAACGGAAGGAAAGGAAGGCAAGGCAAAGCCAGGCAAAGCAAGTGTAACAAAAGGCACGCCACGGCAAGGGGAAACAAGGCTAAGGCACGACAACGCAGGGCTAGGCAATGCACGGCAAGGCAAGGAAAGGGTAACGCAGGGGAAGGCACGGTCAGGTGAGGCAAGGATAAGGCACGACAATGCAAGGCTAGGCAATGCACGGCAAGGCAAGGAAAGAGTAACGGAAGGAAAGGAAGGCAAGGCAAAGCCAGGCAAAGCAAGTGTAACAAAAGGCACGCCACGGCAAGGGGAAACAAGGCTAAGGCACGACAACGCACGGCTAGGCAATGCACGCCAAGGTAAGCAAAGGGTAACGCAAGGCAAGGCACGGTGAGGCTAGGCAAGGCTAATGCACCACAACGCAAGGCTAGGCAATGCACGAAAATGCATGGAAAGCTTAAAGCAAAGGAAGGCACGGTCAGGCGAGATAAGGCTAAGGCACGACAACGCAAGGCTAGGCAATGCAGGGAAGGGAAGCAAAGAGTAACGGAAGGTAAGCAAGGCAAGGAAAAGCAAGGAAAGGCAAGGGTAACGGAAGGAACGGCACGGCAAGGGGAAACAAGACTAAGGCACGGCAACGCAGGCTAGGCAATGCGCGGCAAGGCAAGGAAAGGGTAACGCATGGGAAAGCACGGTCAGGCGAGGCAAGGCTAAGGCACGACAACGCAAGGCTTGGCAATGCACGGAAGGCAAGCAAAGAGTAACGGAAGGTAAGGAAGGCAAGGGAAAGCAAGGAAAGGCAAGTGTAACGGAAGGAACGGCACGGCAAGGGGAAACAAGGCTAATGCACGACAACGCACGCCAGGCAATGCACGGCAAGGCAAGGAAAGGGTAACGCATGGGAAAGCACGGTCAGGCGAGGCAAGGCTAAGGCATGACAACGCAAGGCTAGGCAATGCACGGAAAGCAAGCAAAGAGTAACGGAACGCAAGGAAGGCAAGGGAAAGCAAGGGAAGGCAAGGGTAACGGAAGGAACGGCACGGCAAGGGGTAACAAGGCTAAGGCACGACAACGCAGGGCTAGGCAATGCATGGCAAGGCAAGGAAAGGGTAACGCAAGGGATGGCACGGTCAGGTGAGGCAAGGATATGGCACGAAAATGCAAGGCTAGGCAATGCACGGCAAGGCAAGGAAAGAGTAACGGAAGGAAAGGAAGGCAAGGCAAAGCCAGGCAAGGCAAGTGTAACGAAAGGAACGGCACGGCAAGGGGAACCAAGGCTAAGGCACGACAACGCACGGCCAGGCAATGCACGGCAAGGCAAGGAAAGTATAACGCAAGGCAAGGTACTGTGAGGCTAGGCAAGGCTAATGCACGGAAACGCAAGGCTAGGCAATGCACGACAATGCAAGGAAAGCTTAAAGCAAAGGAAGGCAAGGTCAGGCGAGATAAGGCTAAGGCACGACAACGCAAGGCTAGGCAATGCAGGGAAGGGAAGCAAATAGTAACGGAAGGTAAGCAAGGCAAGGAAAAGCAAGGAAAGGCAAGGGTAACGGAAGGAACGGCACGGCAAGGGGAAACAAGGCTAAGGCACGGCAATGCAGGCTAGGCAATGCACGGCAAGGCAAGGAAAGGGTAACGCATGGGAAAGCACGGTCAGGCGAGGCAAGGCTAAGGCACGACAACGGAAGGCTAGGCAATGCACGGAAGGCAAGGAAAGAGTAACGGAATGTAAGGAAGGCAAGGGAAAGCAAAGAAAGGCAAGTGTAACGAAAGGAACGGCACGGCAAGGGGAAACAAGGCTAAGGCACGACAACGCACGGCTAGGCAATGCACGGCAAGGCAAGGAAAGTGTAACGCAATGCAAGGTACTGTGAGGCTAGGCAAGGCTAATGCACGAAAACGCAAGGCTAGGCAATGCACGACAATGCAAGGAAAGCTTAAAGCAAAGGAAGGCAAGGTCAGGCGAGATAAGGCAAAGGCACGACAACGCAAGGCTAGGCAATTCAGGGAAGGCAAGCAAAGAGTAACGGAAGGTAAGCAAGGCAAGGAAAAGCAAGGAAAGGCAAGGGTAACGGAAGGAACGGCACGGCAAGGGGGAACAAGTCTAAGGCACGATACCGAACGCTAGGCAATGAACGGCAAGGCAAGGAAAGGGTAACGCATGGGAAAGCACGGTCAGGCGAGGCAAGGCTAAGGCACGACAACGCAAGGCTCGGCAATGCACGGAAAGCAAGCAAAGAGTAACGGAACGCAAGGAAGGCAAGGGAAAGCAAGGGAAGGCAAGGGTAACGGAAGGAACGGCACGGCAAGGGGTAACAAGGCTAAGGCACGACAACGCAGGGCTAGGCAATGCACGGCAAGGCAAGGAAAGGGTAACGCAGGGGAAGGCACGGTCAGGTGAGGCAAGGATAAGGCACGACAATGCAAGGCTAGGCAATGCACGGCAAGGCAAGGAAAGAGTAACGGAAGGAAAGGAAGGCAAGGTAAAGCCAGGCAAAGCAAGTGTAACAAAAGGCACGCCACGGCAAGGGGAAACAAGGCTAAGGCACGACAACGCACGGCTAGGCAATGCACGGCAAGGCAAGGAAAGGGTAACGCAAGGCAAGGCACGGTGAGGCTAGGCAAGGCTAATGCACCACAACGCAAGGCTAGGCAATGCACGAAAATGCATGGAAAGCTTAAAGCAAAGGAAGGCACGGTCAGGCGAGATAAGGCTAAGGCACGACAACGCAAGGCTAGGCAATGCAGGGAAGGGAAGCAAAGAGTAACGGAAGGTAAGCAAGGCAAGGAAAAGCAAGGAAAGGCAAGGGTAACGGAAGGAACGGCACGGCAAGGGGAAACAAGACTAAGGCACGGCAACGCAGGCTAGGCAATGCGCGGCAAGGCAAGGAAAGGGTAACGCATGGGAAAGCACGGTCAGGCGAGGCAAGGCTAAGGCACGACAACGCAAGGCTTGGCAATGCACGGAAGGCAAGCAAAGAGTAACGGAAGGTAAGGAAGGCAAGGGAAAGCAAGGAAAGGCAAGTGTAACGGAAGGAACGGCACGGCAAGGGGAAACAAGGCTAATGCACGACAACGCACGCTAGGCAATGCACGGCAAGGCAAGGAAAGGGTAACGCATGGGAAAGCACGGTCAGGCGAGGCAAGGCTAAGGCATGACAACGCAAGGCTAGGCAATGCACGGAAAGCAAGCAAAGAGTAACGGAACGCAAGGAAGGCAAGGGAAAGCAAGGGAAGGCAAGGGTAACGGAAGGAACGGCACGGCAAGGGGTAACAAGGCTAAGGCACGACAACGCAGGGCTAGGCAATGCATGGCAAGGCAAGGAAAGGGTAACGCAAGGGATGGCACGGTCAGGTGAGGCAAGGATATGGCAGGAAAATGCAAGGCTAGGCAATGCACGGCAAGGCAAGGAAAGAGTAACGGAAGGAAAGGAAGGCAAGGCAAAGCCAGGCAAGGCAAGTGTAACAAAAGGCACGCCACGGCAAGGGGAAACAAGGCTAAGGCACGACAACGCACGGCTAGGCCATGCACGGCAAGGCAAGGAAAGGGTAACGCAAGGCAAGGCACGGTGAGGCTAGGCACGGCTAATGCACGACAACGCAAGGCTAGGCAATGCACGACAATCCAAGGAAAGCTTAAAGCAAAGGAAGGCACGGTCAGGCGAGATAAGGCTAAGGCACGACAACGCAAGGCTAGGCAAGGCAGGGAAGGGAAGCAAAGAGTAACGGAAGGTAAGCAAGGCAAGGAAAAGCAAGGAAAGGCAAGGGTAACGGAAGGAACAGCACGGCAAGGGGAAACAAGGCTAAGGCACGGCAATGCAGGCTAGGCAATGCACGGCAAGGCAAGGAAAGGGTAACGCATGGGAAAGCACGGTCAGGCGAGGCAAGGCTAAGGCACGACAACTCAAGGCTAGGCAATGCACGGAAGGCAAGCAAAGAGTAAAGGAATTTAAGGAAGGCAAGGGAAAGCAAAGAAAGGCAAGTGTAACGAAAGGAACGGCACGGCAAGGGGAAACAAGGCTAAGGCACGACAACGCACGGCTAGGCAATGCACGGCAAGGCAAGGAAATTGTAACGCAAGGCAAGGTACTGTGAGGCTAGGCAAGGCTAATGCACGAAAACGCAAGGCTAGGCAATGCACGACAATGCAAGGAAAGCTTAAAGCAAAGGAAGGCAAGGTCAGGCGAAATAAGGCAAAGGCACTACAACGCAAGGCTAGGCAATTCAGGGAAGGGAAGCAAAGAGTAACGGAAGGTAAGCAAGGCAAGGAAAAGCAAGGAAAGGCAAGGGTAACGGAAGGAACGGCACGGCAAGGGGGAACAAGTCTAAGGCACGACACCGAACGCTAGTCAATGAACGGCAAGGCAAGGTAAGGGTAACGCATGGGAAAGCACGGTCAGGCGAGGCAAGGCTAATGCACGACAACGCAAGGCTAGGCAATGCACGGAAGGCAAGCAAAGAGTAACGGAAGGTAAGGAAGGCAAGGGAAAGCAAGGAAAGGCAAGTGTAACGGAAGGAACGGCACGGCAAGGGGAAACATGGCTAAGGCACGACAACGCACGCTAGGCAATGCACGGCAAGGCAAGGAAAGGGTAACGCATGGGAAGGCACGGTCAGGTGAGGCAAGGGTAAGGCACGACAATGCAAGGCTAGGCAATGCACGGCAAGGCAAGGAAAGAGTAACGGAAGGAAAGGAAGGCAAGGCAAAGCCAGGCAAGGCAAGTGTAACAAAAGGCACGCCACGGCAAGGGGAAACAAGGCTAAGGCACGACAACGCACGGCTAGGCAAGGCACGGCAAGGCAAGGAAAGGGTAACGCAAGGCAAGGCACGGTGAGGCTAGGCAAGGCTAATGCACGACAACGCAAGGCTAGGCAATGCACGACAATGCATGGAAAGCTTAAAGCAAAGGAAGGCACGGTCAGGCGAGATAAGGCTAAGGCACGACAACGCAAGGCTAGGCAATGCAGGGAAGGGAAGCAAAGAGTAACGGAAGGTAAGGAAGGCAAGGGAAAGCAAGGAAAGGCAAGTGTAACGGAAGGAACGGCACGGCAAGGGGAAACAAGGCTAAGGCACGACAACGCACGCTAGGCAATGCGCGGCAAGGCAAGGAAAGGGTAACGCATGGGAAAGCACGGTCATGCGAGGCAAGGCTAAGGCACGACAACTCACGCTAGGCAATGCACGGCAAGGCAAGGAAAGGGTAACGCATGGGAAAGCACGGTCATGCGAGGCAAGGCTAAGGCATGACAACGCAAGGCTAGGCAATGCAGGGAAGGGAAGCAAAGAGTAACGGAAGGTAAGCAAGGCAAGGAAAAGCAAGGAAAGGCAAGGGTAACGGAAGGAACGGCACGGCAAGGGGAAACAAGACTAAGGCACGGCAACGCAGGCTAGGCAATGCGCGGCAAGGCAAGGAAAGGGTAACGCATGGGAAAGCACGGTCAGGCGAGGCAAGGCTAAGGCACGACAACGCAAGGCTAAGCAATGCACGGAAGGCAAGCAAAGAGTAACGGAAGGTAAGGAAGGCAAGGGAAAGCAAAGAAAGGCAAGTGTAACGAAAGGAACGGCACGGCAAGGGGAACCAAGGCTAAGGCACGACAACGCACGGCCAGGCAATGCACGGCAAGGCAAGGAAAGTGTAACGCAAGGCAAGGTACTGTGAGGAAAGGCAAGGCTAATGCACGAAAACGCAAGGCTAGGCAATGCACGACAATGCAAGGAAAGCTTAAAGCAAAGGAAGGCAAGGTCAGGCGAGATAAGGCTAAGGCACGACAACGCAAGGCTAGGCAATGCAGGGAAGGGAAGCAAATAGTAACGGAAGGTAAGCAAGGCAAGGAAAAGCAAGGAAAGGCAAGGGTAACGGAAGGAACGGCACGGCAAGGGGAAACAAGGCTAAGGCACGGCAATGCAGGCTAGTCAATGCAAACAAGGCAAGGAAAGGTTAACGCATGGGAAATCAGTGTCAGGCGAGGCAAGGCTAAGGCACGACAACGCAAGGCTAGGCAATGCACGGAAGGCAAGCAAAGAGTAACGGAAGGTAAGGAAGGCAATGGAAAGCAAAGAAAGGCAAGTGTAACGAAAGGAACGGCACGGCAAGGGGAACCAAGGCTAAGGCACGACAACGCAAGGCTAGGCAATGCACGGCAAGGCAAGGAAAGTGTAACGCAATGCAAGGTACTGTGAGGCTAGGCAAGGCTAATGCACGAAAACGCAAGGCTAGGCAATGCACGACAATGCAAGGAAAGCTTAAAGCAAAGGAAGGCAAGGTCAGGCGAGATAAGGCAAAGGCACGACAACGCAAGGCTAGGCAATTCAGGGAAGGCAAGCAAAGAGTAACGGAAGGTAAGCAAGGCAAGGAAAAGCAAGGAAAGGCAAGGGTAACGGAAGGAACGGCACGGCAAGGGGGAACAAGTCTAAGGCACGATACCGAACGCTAGGCAATGAACGGCAAGGCAAGGAAAGGGTAACGCATGGGAAAGCACGGTCAGGCGAGGCAAGGCTAAGGCACGACAACGCAAGGCTCGGCAATGCACGGAAAGCAAGCAAAGAGTAACGGAACGCAAGGAAGGCAAGGGAAAGCAAGGGAAGGCAAGGGTAACGGAAGGAACGGCACGGCAAGGGGTAACAAGGCTAAGGCACGACAACGCAGGGCTAGGCAATGCACGGCAAGGCAAGGAAAGGGTAACGCAGGGGAAGGCACGGTCAGGTGAGGCAAGGATAAGGCATGACAATGCAAGGCTAAGCAATGCACGGCAAGGCAAGGAAAGAGTAACGGAAGGAAAGGAAGGCAAGGCAAAGCCAGGAAAAGCAAGTGTAACAAAAGGCACGCCACGGCAAGGGGAAACAAGGCTAAGGCACGACAACGCACGGCTAGGCAATGCACGGCAAGGCAAGGAAAGGGTAACGCAAGGCAAGGCACGGTGAGGCTAGGCAAGGCTAATGCACGACAACGCAAGGCTAGGCAATGCACGAAAATGCATGGAAAGCTTAAAGCAAAGGAAGGCACGGTCAGGCGAGATAAGGCTAAGGCACGACAACGCAAGGCTAGGCAATGCAGGGAAGGGAAGCAAAGAGTAACGGAAGGTAAGCAAGGCAAGGAAAAGCAAGGAAAGTCAAGGGTAACGGAAGGAACGGCACGGCAAGGGGAAACAAGACTAAGGCACGGCAACGCAGGCTAGGCAATGCACGGCAAGGCAAGGAAAGGGTAACGCATGGGAAAGCACGGACAGGCGAGGCAAGGCTAAGGCACGACAACGCAAGGCTTGGCAATGCACGGAAGGCAAGCAAAGAGTAACGGAAGGTAAGGAAGGCAAGGGAAAGCAAGGAAAGGCAAGTGTAACGGAAGGAACGGCACGGCAAGGGGAAACAAGGCTAATGCACGACAACGCACGCTAGGCAATGCACGGCAAGGCAAGGAAAGGGTAACGCATGGGAAAGCACGGTCAGGCGAGACAAGGCTAAGGCATGACAACGCAAGGCTAGGCAATGCACGGAAAGCAAGCAAAGAGTAACGGAAGGAAAGGAAGGCAAGGCAAAGCCAGGCAAGGCAAGTGTAACAAAAGGCACGCCACGGCAAGGGGAAACAAGGCTAAGGCACGACAACGCACGGCTAGGCAATGCCCGGCAAGGCAAGGAAAGGGTAACGCAAGGCAAGGTACTGTGAGGCTAGGCAAGGCTAATGCACGAAAACGCAAGGCTAGGCAATGCACGACAATGCAAGGAAAGCTTAAAGCAAAGGAAGGCAAGGTCAGGCGAGATAAGGCAAAGGCACTACAACGCAAGGCTAGGCAATTCAGGGAAGGGAAGCAAAGAGTAACGGAAGGTAAGCAAGGCAAGGAAAAGCAAGGAAAGGCAAGGGTAACGGAAGGAACGGCACGGCAAGGGGGAACAAGTCTAAGGCACGACACCGAACGCTAGGCAATGAACGGCAAGGCAAGGAAAGGGTAACGCATGGGAAAGCACGGTCAGGCGAGGCAAGGCTAATGCACGACAACGCAAGGCTAGGCAATGCACGGAAGGCAAGCAAAGAGTAACGGAAGGTAAGGAAGGCAAGGGAAAGCAAGGAAAGGCAAGTGTAACGGAAGGAACGGCACGGCAAGGGGAAACATGGCTAAGGCACGACAACGCACGCTAGGCAATGCACGGCAAGGCAAGGAAAGGGTAACGCATGGGAAGGCACGGTCAGGTGAGGCAAGGGTAAGGCACGACAATGCAAGGCTAGGCAATGCACGGCAAGGCAAGGAAAGAGTAACGGAAGGAAAGGAAGGCAAGGCAAAGCCAGGCAAGGCAAGTGTAACAAAAGGCACGCCACGGCAAGGGGAAACAAGGCTAAGGCACGACAACGCACGGCTAGGCAAGGCACGGCAAGGCAAGGAAAGGGTAACGCAAGGCAAGGCACGGTGAGGCTAGGCAAGGCTAATGCACGACAACGCAAGGCTAGGCAATGCACGACAATGCATGGAAAGCTTAAAGCAAAGGAAGGCACGGTCAGGCGAGATAAGGCTAAGGCACGACAACGCAAGGCTAGGCAATGCAGGGAAGGGAAGCAAAGAGTAACGGAAGGTACGCAAGGCAAGGAAAAGCAAGGAAAGGCAAGGGTAACGGAAGGAACGGCACGGCAAGGGGAAACAAGACTAAGGCACGGCAACGCAGGCTAGGCAATGCGCGGCAAGGCAAGGAAAGGGTAACGCATGGGAAAGCACGGTCAGGCGAGGCAAGGCTAAGGCACGACAACGCAAGGCTAGGCAATGCAGGGAAGGGAAGCAAAGAGTAACGGAAGGTAAGCAAGGCAAGGAAAAGCAAGGAAAGGCAAGGGTAACGGAAGGAACGGCACGGCAAGGGGAAACAAGACTAAGGCACGGCAACGCAGGCTAGGCAATGCGCGGCAAGGCAAGGAAAGGGTAACGCATGGGAAAGCACGGTCAGGCGAGGCAAGGCTAAGGCACGACAACGCAAGGCTAAGCAATGCACGGAAGGCAAGCAAAGAGTAACGGAACGCAAGGAAGGCAAGGGAAAGCAAGGGAAGGCAAGGGTAACGGAAGGAACGGCACGGCAAGGGGTAACAAGGCTAAGGCACGACAACGCAGGGCTAGGCAATGCACGGCAAGGCAAGGAAAGGGTAACGCAGGGGAAGGCACGGTCAGGTGAGGCAAGGATAAGGCACGACAATGCAAGGCTAGGCAATGCACGGCAAGGCAAGGAAAGAGTAACGGAAGGAAAGGAAGGCAAGGCAAAGCCAGGCAAGGCAAGTGTAACAAAAGGCACGCCACGGCAAGGGGAAACAAGGCTAAGGCACGACAACGCACGGCTAGGCAATGCACGGCAAGGCAAGGAAAGGGTAACGCAAGGGAAGGCACGGTGAGTCTAGGCAAGGCTAATGCACGACAACGCAAGGCTAGGAAATGCACGACAATGCAAGGAAAGCTTAAAGCAAAGGAAGGCAAGGTCAGGCGAGATAAGGCTAAGGCACGACAACGCAAGGCTAGGCAATTCAGGGAAGGCAATCAAAGAGTAACGGAAGGTAAGCAAGGCAAGGAAAAGCAAGGAAAGGCAAGGGTAACGGAAGGAACGGCACGGCACGGGGAAACAAGGCTAAGGCACGACAACGCACGCTAGGCAATGCACGGCAAGGCAAGGAAAGGGTAACGCATGGGAAAGCACGGTCAGGCGAGGCAAGGCTAAGGCATGACAACGCAAGGCTAGGCAATGCACGGAAAGCAAGCAAAGAGTAACGGAACGCAAGGAAGGCAAGGGAAAGCAAGGGAAGGCAAGGGTAACGGAAGGAACGGCACGGCAAGGGGTAACAAGGCTAAGGCACGACAACGCAGGGCTAGGCAATGCACGGCAAGGCAAGGAAAGGGTAACGCAAGGGATGGCACGGTCAGGTGAGGCAAGGATAAGGCACGAAAATGCAAGGCTAGGCAATGCACGGCAAGGCAAGGAAAGAGTAACGGAAGGAAAGGAAGGCAAGGCAAAGCCAGGCAAGGCAAGTGTAACAAAAGGCACGCCACGGCAAGGGGAAACAAGGCTAAGGCACGACAACGCACGGCTAGGCCATGCACGGCAAGGCAAGGAAAGGGTAACGCAAGGCAAGGCACGGTGATGCTAGGCAAGGCTAATGCACGACAACGCAAGGCTAGGCAATGCACGACAATGCATGGAAAGCTTAAAGCAAAGGAAGGCACGGTCAGGCGAGATAAGGCTAAGGCACGACAACGCAAGGCTAGGCAATGCAGGGAAGGGAAGCAAAGAGTAACGGAAGGTAAGCAAGGCAAGGAAAAGCAAGGAAAGGCAAGGGTAACGGAAGGAACGGCACGGCAAGGGGAAACAAGACTAAGGCACGGCAACGCAGGCTAGGCAATGCGCGGCAAGGCAAGGAAAGGGTAACGCATGGGAAAGCACGGTCAGGCGAGGCAAGGCTAAGGCACGACAACGCAAGGCTAAGCAATGCACGGAAGGCAAGCAAAGAGTAACGGAAGGTAAGGAAGGCAAGGGAAAGCAAAGAAAGGCAAGTGTAACGAAAGGAACGGCACGGCAAGGGGAACCAAGGCTAAGGCACGACAACGCACGGCCAGGCAATGCACGGCAAGGCAAGGAAAGTGTAACGCAAGGCAAGGTACTGTGAGGAAAGGCAAGGCTAATGCACGAAAACGCAAGGCTAGGCAATGCACGACAATGCAAGGAAAGCTTAAAGCAAAGGAAGGCAAGGTCAGGCGAGATAAGGCTAAGGCACGACAACGCAAGGCTAGGCAATGCAGGGAAGGGAAGCAAATAGTAACGGAAGGTAAGCAAGGCAAGGAAAAGCAAGGAAAGGCAAGGGTAACGGAAGGAACGGCACGCCAAGGGGAAACAAGGCTAAGGCACGGCAATGCAGGCTAGGCAATGCACGGCAAGGCAAGGAAAGGGTAACGCATGGGAAAGCACGGTCAGGCGAGGCAAGGCTAAGGCACGACAACGCAAGGCTAGGCAATGCACGGAAGGCAAGCAAAGAGTAACGGAAGGTAAGGAAGGCAATGGAAAGCAAAGAAAGGCAAGTGTAACGAAAGGAACGGCACGGCAAGGGGAAACAAGGCTAAGGCACGACAACGCACGGCTAGGCAATGCACGGCAAGGCAAGGAAAGTGTAACGCAATGCAAGGTACTGTGAGGCTAGGCAAGGCTAATGCACGAAAACGCAAGGCTAGGCAATGCACGACAATGCAAGGAAAGCTTAAAGCAAAGGAAGGCAAGGTCAGGCGAGATAAGGCAAAGGCACGACAACGCAAGGCTAGGCAATTCAGGGAAGGCAAGCAAAGAGTAACGGAAGGTAAGCAAGGCAAGGAAAAGCAAGGAAAGGCAAGGGTAACGGAAGGAACGGCACGGCAAGGGGAAACAAGACTAAGGCACGGCAACGCAGGCTAGGCAATGCGCGGCAAGGCAAGGAAAGGGTAACGCATGGGAAAGTACGGTCAGGCGAGGCAAGGCTAAGGCACGACAACGCAAGGCTAGGCAATGCAGGGAAGGGAAGCAAAGAGTAACGGAAGGTAAGCAAGGCAAGGAAAAGCAAGGAAAGGCAAGGGTAACGGAAGGAACGGCACGGCAAGGGGAAACAAGACTAAGGCACGGCAACGCAGGCTAGGCAATGCGCGGCAAGGCAAGGAAAGGGTAACGCATGGGAAAGCACGGTCAGGCGAGGCAAGGCTAAGGCACGACAACGCAAGGCTAAGCAATGCACGGAAGGCAAGCAAAGAGTAACGGAACGCAAGGAAGGCAAGGGAAAGCAAGGGAAGGCAAGGGTAACGGAAGGAACGGCACGGCAAGGGGTAACAAGGCTAAGGCACGACAACGCAGGGCTAGGCAATGCACGGCAAGGCAAGGAAAGGGTAACGCAGGGGAAGGCACGGTCAGGTGAGGCAAGGATAAGGCACGACAATGCAAGGCTAGGCAATGCACGGCAAGGCAAGGAAAGGGTAACGCAAGGCAAGGCACGGTGAGTCTAGGCAAGGCTAATGCACGACAACGCAAGGCTAGGCAATGCACGACAATGCAAGGAAAGCTTAAAGCAAAGGAAGGCACGGTCAGGCGAGATAAGGCTAAGGAACGACAACGCAAGGCTAGGCAATGCAGGGAAGGGAAGCAAAGAGTAACGGAAGGTAAGCAAGGCAAGGAAAAGGAAGGAAAGGCAAGGGTAACGGAAGGAACGGCACGGCAAGGGGGAACAAGTCTAAGGCACGACACCGAACGCTAGGCAATGCACGGCAAGGCAAGGAAAGGGTAACGCATGGGAAAGCACGGTCAGGCGAGGCAAGGCTAAGGCATGACAACGCAAGGCTCGGCAATGCACGGAAAGCAAGCAAAGAGTAACGGAACGCAAGGAAGGCAAGGGAAAGCAAGGGAAGGCAAGGGTAACGGAAGGAACGGCACGGCAAGGGGTAACAAGGCTAATGAACGACAACGCAGGGCTAGGCAATGAACGGCAAGGCAAGGAAAGGGTAACGCAGGGGAAGGCACGGTCAGGTGAGGCAAGGATAAGGCACGACAATGCAAGGCTAGGCAATGCACGGCAAGGCAAGGAAAGAGTAACGGAAGGAAAGGAAGGCAAGGCAAAGCCAGGCAAAGCAAGTGTAACAAAAGGCACGCCACGGCAAGGGGACTCAAGGCTAAGGCACGACAACGCAGGGCTAGGCAATGCACGGCAAGGCAAGGAAAGGGTAACGCAAGGCAAGGCACGGTGAGGCTAGGCAAGGCTAATGCACGACAACGCAAGGCTAGGCAATGCACGAAAATGCATGGAAAGCTTAAAGCAAAGGAAGGCACGGTCAGGCGATATAAGGCTAAGGAACGACAACGCAAGGCTAGGCAATGCAGGGAAGGGAAGCAAAGAATAACGGAAGGTAAGCAAGGCAAGGAAAAGCAAGGAAAGTCAAGGGTAACGGAAGGAACGGCACGGCAAGGGGAAACAAGACTAAGGCACGGCAACGCAGCCTAGGCAATGCACGGCAAGCCAAGGAAAGGGTAACGCATGGGAAAGCACGGTCAGGCGAGGCAAGGCTAAGGCACGACAACGCAAGGCTTGGCAATGCACGGAAGGCAAGCAAAGAGTAACGGAAGGTAAGGAAGGCAAGGGAAAGCAAAGAAAGGCAAGTGTAACGAAAGGAACGGCACGGCAAGGGGAAACAAGGCTAAGGCACGACAACGCACGGCTAGGCAATGCACGGCAAGGCAAGGAAAGTGTAACGCAAGGCAAGGTACTGTGAGGCTAGGCAAGGCTAATGCACGAAAACGCAAGGCTAGGCAATGCACGACAATGCAAGGAAAGCTTAAAGCAAAGGAAGGCAAGGTCAGGCGAGATAAGGCAAAGGCACGACAACGCAAGGCTAGGCAATTCAGGGAAGGCAAGCAAAGAGTAACGGAAGTAAGCAAGGCAAGGAAAAGCAAGGAAAGGCAAGGGTAACGGAAGGAACGGCACGGCAAGGGGAAACAAGACTAAGGCACTGCAACGCAGGCTAGGCAATGCACGGCAAGGCAAGGAAAGGGTAACGCATGGGAAAGCACGGTCAGGCGAGGCAAGGCTAAGGCACGACAACGCAAGGCTAAGCAATGCACGGAAGGCAAGCAAAGAGTAACGGAAAGTAAGCAAGGCAAGGAAAAGCAAGGAAAGGCAAGGGTAACTGAAGGAACGGCACAGCACGGGTAAACAAGTCTAAGGCACGACACCGAACGCTAGGCAATGAACGGCAAGGCAAGGAAAGGGTAACGCATGGGAAAGCACGGTCAGGCGAGGCAAGGCTAATGCACGACAACGCAAGGCTAGGCAATGCACGGAAGGCAAGCAAAGAGTAACGGAAGGTAAGGAAGGCAAGGGAAAGCAAGGAAAGGCAAGTGTAACGGAAGGAACGGCACGGCAAGGGGAAAAATGCCTAAGGCACGACAACGCACGCTAGGCAATGCACGGCAAGGCAAGGAAAGGGTAACGCATGGGAAAGCACGGTCAGGCGAGGCAAGGCTAAGGCATGACAACGCAAGGCTAGGCAATGCACGGAAAGCAAGTAAAGAGTAACGGAACGCAAGGAAGGCAAGGGAAAGCAAGGGAAGGCAAGGGTAACGGAAGGAACGGCACGGCAAGGGGTAACAAGGCTAAGGAACGACAACGCAGGGCTAGGCAATGCACGGCAAGGCAAGGAAAGGGTAACGAAGGGGAAGGCACGGTCAGGTGAGGCAAGGGTAAGGCACGACAATGCAAGGCTAGGCAATGCACGGCAAGGCAAGGAAAGAGTAACGAAAGGAAAGGAAGGCAAGGCAAAGCCAGGCAAGGCAAGTGTAACAAAAGGCACGCCACGGCAAGGGGAAACAAGGCTAAGGCACGACAACGCACGGCTAGGCAAGGCACGGCAAGGCAAGGAAAGGGTAACGCAAGGCAAGGCACGGTGAGGCTAGGCAAGGCTAATGCACGACAACGCAAGGCTAGGCAATGCACGACAATGCATGGAAAGCTTAAAGCAAAGGAAGGCACGGTCAGGCGAGATAAGGCTAAGGCACGACAACGCAAGGCTAGGCAATGCAGGGAAGGGAAGCAAAGAGTAACGGAAGGTAAGCAAGGCAAGGAAAAGCAAGGAAAGGCAAGGGTAACGGAAGGAACGGCACGGCAAGGGGAAACAAGACTAAGGCACGGCAACGCAGGCTAGGCAATGCGCGGCAAGGCAAGGAAAGGGTAACGCATGGGAAAGCACGGTCAGGCGAGGCAAGGCTAAGGCACGACAACGCAAGGCTAAGCAATGCACGGAAGGCAAGCAAAGAGTAACGGAAGGTAAGGAAGGCAATGGAAAGCAAAGAAAGGCAAGTGTAACGAAAGGAACGGCACGGCAAGGGGAACCAAGGCTAAGGCACGACAACGCACGGCCAGGCAATGCACGGCAAGGCAAGGAAAGTGTAACGCAAGGCAAGGTACTGTGAGGAAAGGCAAGGCTAATGCACGAAAACGCAAGGCTAGGCAATGCACGACAATGCAAGGAAAGCTTAAAGCAAAGGAAGGCAAGGTCAGGCGAGATAAGGCTAAGGCACGACAACGCAAGGCTAGGCAATGCAGGGAAGGGAAGCAAATAGTAACGGAAGGTAAGCAAGGCAAGGAAAAGCAAGGAAAGGCAAGGGTAACGGAAGGAACGGCACGCCAAGGGGAAACAAGGCTAAGGCACGGCAATTCAGGCTAGGCAATGCACGGCAAGGCAAGGAAAGGGTAACGCATGGGAAAGCACGGTCAGGCGAGGCAAGGCTAAGGCACGACAACGCAAGGCTAGGCAATGCACGGAAGGCAAGCAAAGAGTAACGGAATGTAAGGAAGGCAATGGAAAGCAAAGAAAGGCAAGTGTAACGAAAGGAACGGCACGGCAAGGGGAAACAAGGCTAAGGCACGACAACGCACGGCTAGGCAATGCACGGCAAGGCAAGGAAAGTGTAACGCAATGCAAGGTACTGTGAGGCTAGGCAAGGCTAATGCACGAAAACGCAAGGCTAGGCAATGCACGACAATGCAAGGAAAGCTTAAAGCAAAGGAAGGCAAGGTCAGGCGAGATAAGGCAAAGGCACGACAACGCAAGGCTAGGCAATTCAGGGAAGGCAAGCAAAGAGTAACGGAAGGTAAGCAAGGCAAGGAAAAGCAAGGAAAGGCAAGGGTAACGGAAGGAACGGCACGGCAAGGGGAAACAAGACTAAGGCACGGCAACGCAGGCTAGGCAATGCGCGGCAAGGCAAGGAAAGGGTAACGCATGGGAAAGTACGGTCAGGCGAGGCAAGGCTAAGGCACGACAACGCAAGCCTAGGCAATGCAGGGAAGGGAAGCAAAGAGTAACGGAAGGTAAGCAAGGCAAGGAAAAGCAAGGAAAGGCAAGGGTAACGGAAGGAACGGCACGGCAAGGGGAAACAAGACTAAGGCACGGCAACGCAGGCTAGGCAATGCGCGGCAAGGCAAGGAAAGGGTAACGCATGGGAAAGCACGGTCAGGCGAGGCAAGGCTAAGGCACGACAACGCAAGGCTAAGCAATGCACGGAAGGCAAGCAAAGAGTAACGGAACGCAAGGAAGGCAAGGGAAAGCAAGGGAAGGCAAGGGTAACGGAAGGAACGGCACGGCAAGGGGTAACAAGGCTAAGGCACGACAACGCAGGGCTAGGCAATGCACGGCAAGGCAAGGAAAGGGTAACGCAGGGGAAGGCACGGTCAGGTGAGGCAAGGATAAGGCACGACAATGCAAGGCTAAGCAATGCACGGCAAGGCAAGGAAAGAGTAACGGAAGGAAAGGAAGGCAAGGCAAAGCCAGGCAAGGCAAGTGTAACAAAAGGCACGCCACGGCAAGGGGAAAGAAGGCTAAGGCACGACAACGCACGGCTAGGCAATGCACGGCAAGGCAAGGAAAGGATAACGCAAGGAAAGGCACGGTGAGTCTAGGCAAGGCTAATGCACGACAACGCAAGGCTAGGCAATGCACGACAATCCAAGGAAAGCTTAAAGCAAAGGAAGGCACGGTCAGGCGAGATAAGGCTAAGGAACGACAACGCAAGGCTAGGCAATGCAGGGAAGGGAAGCAAAGAGTAACGGAAGGTAAGCAAGGCAAGGAAAAGCAAGGAAAGGCAAGGGTAACGGAAGGAACGGCACGGCAAGGGGGAACAAGTCTAAGGCACGACACCGAACGCTAGGCAATGCACGGCAAGGCAAGGAAAGGGTAACGCATGGGAAAGCACGGTCAGGCGAGGCAAGGCTAAGGCATGACAACGCAAGGCTCGGCAATGCACGGAAAGCAAGCAAAGAGTAACGGAACGCAAGGAAGGCAAGGGAAAGGAAGGGAAGGCAAGGGTAACGGAAGGAACGGCACGGCAAGGGGTAACAAGGCTAATGAACGACAACGCAGGGCTAGGCAATGAACGGCAAGGCAAGGAAAGGGTAACGCAGTGGAAGGCACGGTCAGGTGAGGCAAGGATAAGGCACGACAATGCAAGGCTAGGCAATGCACGGCAAGGCAAGGAAAGAGTAACGGAAGGAAAGGAAGGCAAGGCAAAGCCAGGCAAAGCAAGTGTAACAAAAGGCACGCCACGGCAAGGGGAAACAAGGCTAAGGCACGACAACGCACGGCTAGGCAATGCACGGCAAGGCAAGGAAAGGGTAACGCAAGGCAAGGCACGGTGAGGCTAGGCAAGGCTAATGCACGACAACGCAAGGCTAGGCAATGCACGAAAATGCATGGAAAGCTTAAAGCAAAGGAAGGCACGGTCAGGCGATATAAGGCTAAGGAACGACAACGCAAGGCTAGGCAATGCAGGGAAGGGAAGCAAAGAGTAACGGAAGGTAAGCAAGGCAAGGAAAAGCAAGGAAAGTCAAGGGTAACGGAAGGAACGGCACGGCAAGGGGAAACAAGACTAAGGCACGGCAACGCAGGCTAGGCAATGCACGGCAAGGCAAGGAAAGGGTAACGCATGGAAAAGCACGGTCAGGCGAGGCAAGGCTAAGGCACGACAACGCAAGGCTTGGCAATGCACCGAAGGCAAGCAAAGAGTAACGGAAGGTAAGGAAGGCAAGGGAAAGCAAGGAAAGGCAAGTGTAACGGAAGGAACGGCACGGCAAGGGGAAACAAGGCTAATGCACGACAACGCACGCTAGGCAATGCACGGCAAGGCAAGGAAAGGGTAACGCATGGGAAAGCACGGTCAGGCGAGGCAAGGCTAAGGCATGACAACGCAAGGCTAGGCAATGCACGGAAAGCAAGCAAAGAGTAACGGAACGCAAGGAATGCAAGGGAAAGCAAGGGAAGGCAAGGGTAACGGAAGGAACGGCACGGCAAGGGGTAACAATGCTAAGGCACGACAACGCAGGGCTAGGCAATGCATGGCAAGGCAAGGAAAGGGTAACGCAAGGGATGGCACGGTCAGGTGAGGCAAGGATATGGCACGAAAATGCAAGGCTAGGCAATGCACGGCAAGGCAAGGAAAGAGTAACGGAAGGAAAGGAAGGCAAGGCAAAGCCAGGCAAGGCAAGTGTAACAAAAGGCACGCCACGGCAAGGGGAAACAAGGCTAAGGCACGACAACGCACGGCTAGGCCATGCACGGCAAGGCAAGGAAAGGGTAACGCAAGGCAAGGCACGGTGAGGCTAGGCAAGGATAATGCACGACAACGCAAGGCTAGGCAATGCACGACAATGCAAGGAAAGCTTAAAGCAAAGGAAGGCACGGTCAGGCGAGACAAGGCTAAGGCACGACAACGCAAGGCTAGGCAATGCAGGGAAGGGAAGCAAAGAGTAACGGAAGGTAAGCAAGGCAAGGAAAAGCAAGGAAAGGCAAGGGTAACGGAAGGAACGGCACGGCAAGGGGAAACAAGGCTAAGGCACGGCAATGCAGGCTAGGCAATGCACGGCAAGGCAAGGAAAGGGTAACGCATGGGAAAGCACGGTCAGGCGAGGCAAGGCTAAGGCACGACAACGCAAGGCTAGGCAATGCACGGAAGGCAAGTAAAGAGTAACGGAAGGTAAGGAAGGCAAGGGAAAGCAAAGAAAGGCAAGTGTAACGAAAGGAACGGCACGGCAAGGGGAAACAAGGCTAAGGCACGACAACGCACGGCTAGGCAATGCACGGCAAGGCAAGGAAAGTGTAACGCAAGGCAAGGTACTGTGAGGCTAGGCAAGGCTAATGCACGAAAACGCAAGGCTAGGCAATGCACGACAATGCAAGGAAAGCTTAAAGCAAAGGAAGGCAAGGTCAGGCGAGATAAGGCAAAGGCACGACAACGCAAGGCTAGGCAATTCAGGGAAGGCAAGCAAAGAGTAACGGAAGGTAAGCAAGGCAAGGAAAAGCAAGGAAAGGCAAGGGTAACGGAAGGAACGGCACGGCAAGGGGAAACAAGACTAAGGCACTGCAACGCAGGCTAGGCAATGCACGGCAAGGCAAGGAAAGGGTAACGCATGGGAAAGCACGGTCAGGCGAGGCAAGGCTAAGGCACGACAACGCAAGGCTAAGCAATGCACGGAAGGCAAGCAAAGAGTAACGGAAGGTAAGCAAGGCAAGGAAAAGCAAGGAAAGGCAAGGGTAACTGAAGGAACGGCACAGCACGGGTAAACAAGTCTAAGGCACGACACCGAACGCTAGGCAATGAACGGCAAGGCAAGGAAAGGGTAACGCATGGGAAAGCACGGTCAGGCGAGGCAAGGCTAATGCACGACAACGCAAGGCTAGGCAATGCACGGAAGGCAAGCAAAGAGTAACGGAAGGTAAGGACGGCAAGGGAAAGCAAGGAAAGGCAAGTGTAACGGAAGGAACGGCACGGCAAGGGGAAACATGGCTAAGGCACGACAACGCACGCTAGGCAATGCACGGCAAGGCAAGGAAAGGGTAACGCATGGGAAAGCACGGTCAGGCGAGGCAAGGCTAAGGCATGACAACGCAAGGCTAGGCAATGCACGGAAAGCAAGCAAAGAGTAACGGAACGCAAGGAAGGCAAGGGAAAGCAAGGGAAGGCAAGGGTAACGGAAGGAACGGCACGGCAAGGGGTAACAAGGCTAAGGCACGACAACGCAGGGCTAGGCAATGCACGGCAAGGCAAGGAAAGGGTAACGAAGGGGAAGGCACGGTCAGGTGAGGCAAGGGTAAGGCACAACAATGCAAGGCTAGGCAATGCACGGCAAGGCAAGGAAAGAGTAACGGAAGGAAAGGAAGGCAAGGCAAAGCCAGGCAAGGCAAGTGTAACAAAAGGCACGCCACGGCAAGGGGAAACAAGGCTAAGGCACGACAACGCACGGCTAGGCAATGCACGGCAAGGCAAGGAAAGGGTAACGCAAGGCAAGGCACGGTGAGGCTAGGCAAGGCTAATGCACGACAACGCAAGGCTAGGCAATGCACGACAATGCATGGAAAGCTTAAAGCAAAGGAAGGCACGGTCAGGCGAGATAAGGCTAAGGCACGACAACGCAAGGCTAGGCAATGCAGGGAAGGGAAGCAAAGAGTAACGGAAGGTAAGCAAGGCAAGGAAAAGCAAGGAAAGGCAAGGGTAACGGAAGGAACGGCACGGCAAGGGGAAACAAGACTAAGGCACGGCAACGCAGGCTAGGCAATGCGCGGCAAGGCAAGGAAAGGGTAACGCATGGGAAAGCACGGTCAGGCGAGGCAAGGCTAAGGCACGACAACGCAAGGCTAAGCAATGCACGGAAGGCAAGCAAAGAGTAACGGAAGGTAAGGAAGGCAAGGGAAAGCAAAGAAAGGCAAGTGTAACGAAAGGAACGGCACGGCAAGGGGAACCAAGGCTAAGGCACGACAACGCACGGGCAGGCAATGCACGGCAAGGCAAGGAAAGTGTAACGCAAGGCAAGGTACTGTGAGGCTAGGCAAGGCTAATGCACGAAAACGCAAGGCTAGGCAATGCACGACAATGCAAGGAAAGCTTAAAGCAAAGGAAGGCAAGGTCAGGCGAGATAAGGCTAAGGCACGACAACGCAAGGCTAGGCAATGCAGGGAAGGGAAGCAAATAGTAACGGAAGGTAAGCAAGGCAAGGAAAAGCAAGGAAAGGCAAGGGTAACGGAAGGAACGGCACGGCAAGGGGAAACAAGGCTAAGGCACGGCAATGCAGGCTAGGCAATGCACGGCAAGGCAAGGAAAGGGTAACGCATGGGAAAGCACGGTCAGGCGAGGCAAGGCTAAGGCACGACAACGCAAGGCTAGGCAATGCACGGAAGGCAAGCAAAGAGTAACGGAAGGTAAGGAAGGCAAGGGAAAGCAAAGAAAGGCAAGTGTAACGAAAGGAACGGCACGGCAAGGGGAAACAAGGCTAAGGCACGACAACGCACGGCTAGGCAATGCACGGCAAGGCAAGGAAAGTGTAACGCAATGCAAGGTACTGTGAGGCTAGGCAAGGCTAATGCACGAAAACGCAAGGCTAGGCAATGCACGACAATGCAAGGAAAGCTTAAAGCAAAGGAAGGCAAGGTCAGGCGAGATAAGGCAAAGGCACGACAACGCAAGGCTAGGCAATTCAGGGAAGGCAAGCAAAGAGTAACGGAAGGTAAGCAAGGCAAGGAAAAGCAAGGAAAGGCAAGGGTAACGGAAGGAACGGCACGGCAAGGGGGAACAAGTCTAAGGCACGACACCGAACGCTAGGCAATGCACGGCAAGGCAAGGAAAGGGTAACGCATGGGAAAGCACGGTCAGGCGAGGCAAGGCTAAGGCATGACAACGCAAGGCTCGGCAATGCACGGAAAGCAAGCAAAGAGTAACGGAACGCAAGGAAGGCAAGGGAAAGCAAGGGAAGGCAAGGGTAACGGAAGGAACGGCACGGCAAGGGGTAACAAGGCTAAGGCACGACAACGCAGGGCTAGGCAATGCACGGCAAGGCAAGGAAAGGGTAACGCAGGGGAAGGCACGGTCAGGTGAGGCAAGGATAAGGCACGACAATGCAAGGCTAGGCAATGCACGGGAAGGCAAGGAAAGAGTAACGGAAGGAAAGGAAGGCAAGGCAAAGCCAGGCAAAGCAAGTGTAACAAAAGGCACGCCACGGCAAGGGGAAACAAGGCTAAGGCACGACAACGCACGGCTAGGCAATGCACGTCAAGGCAAGGAAAGGGTAACGCAAGGCAAGGCACGGTGAGGCTAGGCAAGGCTAATGCACGACAACGCAAGGCTAGGCAATGCACGACAATGCATGGAAAGCTTAAAGCAAAGGAAGGCACGGTCAGGCGAGATAAGGCTAAGGCACGACAACGCAAGGCTAGGCAATGCAGGGAAGGGAAGCAAAGAGTAACGGAAGGTAAGCAAGGCAAGGAAAAGCAAGGAAAGGCAAGGGTAACGGAAGGAACGGCACGGCAAGGGGAAACAAGACTAAGGCACGGCAACGCAGGCTAGGCAATGCACGGCAAGGCAAGGAAAGGGTAACGCATGGGAAAGCACGGTCAGGCGAGGCAAGGCTAAGGCACGACAACGCAAGGCTTGGCAATGCACGGAAGGCAAGCAAAGAGTAACGGAAGGTAAGGAAGGCAAGGGAAAGCAAGGAAAGGCAAGTGTAACGGAAGGAACGGCACGGCAAGGGGAAACAAGGCTAATGCACGACAACGCACGCTAGGCAATGCACGGCAAGGCAAGGAAAGGGTAACGCATGGGAAAGCACGGTCAGGCGAGGCAAGGCTAAGGCATGACAACGCAAGGCTAGGCAATGCACGGAAAGCAAGCAAAGAGTAACGGAACGCAAGGAAGGCAAGGGAAAGCAAGGGAAGGCAAGGGTAACGGAAGGAACGGCACGGCAAGGGGTAACAAGGCTAAGGCACGACAACGCAGGGCTAGGCAATGCATGGCAAGGCAAGGAAAGGGTAACGCAAGGGATGGCACGGTCAGGTGAGGCAAGGATATGGCACGAAAATGCAAGGCTAGGCAATGCACGGCAAGGCAAGGAAAGAGTAACGGAAGGAAAGGAAGGCAAGGCAAAGCCAGGCAAGGCAAGTGTAACAAAAGGCACGCCACGGCAAGGGGAAACAAGGCTAAGGCACGACAACGCACGGCTAGGCCATGCACGGCAAGGCAAGGAAAGGGTAACGCAAGGCAAGGCACGGTGAGGCTAGGCACGGCTAATGCACGACAACGCAAGGCTAGGCAATGCACGACAATCCAAGGAAAGCTTAAAGCAAAGGAAGGCACGGTCAGGCGAGATAAGGCTAAGGCACGACAACGCAAGGCTAGGCAATGCAGGGAAGGGAAGCAAAGAGTAACGGAAGGTAAGCAAGGCAAGGAAAAGCAAGGAAAGGCAAGGGTAACGGAAGGAACAGCACGGCAAGGGGAAACAAGGCTAAGGCACGGCAATGCAGGCTAGGCAATGCACGGCAAGGCAAGGAAAGGGTAACGCATGGGAAAGCACGGTCAGGCGAGGCAAGGCTAAGGCACGACAACTCAAGGCTAGGCAATGCACGGAAGGCAAGCAAAGAGTAACGGAAGGTAAGGAAGGCAAGGGAAAGCAAAGAAAGGCAAGTGTAACGAAAGGAACGGCACGGCAAGGGGAAACAAGGCTAAGGCACGACAACGCACGGCTAGGCAATGCACGGCAAGGCAAGGAAAGTGTAACGCAAGGCAAGGTACTGTGAGGCTAGGCAAGGCTAATGCACGAAAACGCAAGGCTAGGCAATGCACGACAATGCAAGGAAAGCTTAAAGCAAAGGAAGGCAAGGTCAGGCGAGATAAGGCAAAGGCACGACAACGCAAGGCTAGGCAATTCAGGGAAGGGAAGCAAAGAGTAACGGAAGGTAAGCAAGGCAAGGAAAAGCAAGGAAAGGCAAGGGTAACGGAAGGAACGGCACGGCAAGGGGGAACAAGTCTAAGGCACGACACCGAACGCTAGGCAATGAACGGCAAGGCAAGGAAAGGGTAACGCATGGGAAAGCACGGTCAGGCGAGGCAAGGCTAAGGCACGACAACGCAAGGCTAGGCAATGCACGGAAGGCAAGCAAAGAGTAACGGAAGGTAAGGAAGGCAAGGGAAAGCAAGGAAAGGCAAGTGTAACGGAAGGAACGGCACGGCAAGGGGAAACAAGGCTAAGGCACGACAACGCACGCTAGGCAATGCACGGCAAGGCAAGGAAAGGGTAACGCATGGGAAAGCACGGTCAGGTGAGGCAAGGCTAAGGCACGACAATGCAAGGCTAGGCAATGCACGGCAAGGCCAGGAAAGAGTAACGGAAGGAAAGGAAGGCAAGGCAAAGCCAGGCAAGGCAAGTGAAACAAAAGGCACGCCACGGCAAGGGGAAACAAGGCTAAGGCACGACAACGCACGGCTAGGCAAGGCACGGCAAGGCAAGGAAAGGGTAACGCAAGGCAAGGCACGGTGAGGCTAGGCAAGGCTAATGCACGACAACGCAAGGCTAGGCAATGCACGACAATGCAAGGAAAGCTTAAAGCAAAGGAAGGCACGGTCAGGCGAGATAAGGCTAAGGCACGACAACGCAAGGCTAGGCAATGCAGGGAAGGGAAGCAAAGAGTAACGGAAGGTAAGGAAGGCAAGGAAAAGCAAGGAAAGGCAAGTGTAACGGAAGGAACGGCACGGCAAGGGGAAACAAGGCTAAGGCACGACAACGCACGCTAGGCAATGCACGGCAAGGCAAGGAAAGGGTAACGCATGGGAAAGCACGGTAAGGCGAGGCAAGGCTAAGGCACGACAACGCACGCTAGGCAATGCACGGCAAGGCAAGGAAAGGGTAACGCATGGGAAAGCACGGTCAGGCGAGGCAAGGCTAAGGCATGACAACGCAAGGCTAGGCAATGCAGGGAAGGGAAGCAAAGAGTAACGGAAGGTAAGGAAGGCAAGGAAAAGCAAGGAAAGGCAAGGGTAACGGAAGGAACGGCACGGCAAGGGGAAACAAGGCTAAGGCACGGCAACGCAGGCTAGGCAATGCACGGCAAGGCAAGGAAAGGGTAACGCATGGGAAAGCACGGTCAGGCGAGGCAAGGCTAAGGCACGACAACGCAAGGCTAAGCAATGCACGGAAGGCAAGCAAAGAGTAACGGAAGGTAAGGAAGGCAAGGGAAAGCAAAGAAAGGCAAGTGTAACGAAAGGAACGGCACGGCAAGGGGAAACAAGGCTAAGGCACGACAACGCACGGCTAGGCAATGCACGGCAAGGCAAGGAAAGTGTAACGCAAGGCAAGGTACTGTGAGGCTAGGCAAGGCTAATGCACGAAAACGCAAGGCTAGGCAATGCACGACAATGCAAGGAAAGCTTAAAGCAAAGGAAGGCAAGGTCAGGCGAGATAAGGCTAAGGCACGACAACGCAAGGCTAGGCAATGCAGGGAAGGCAAGCAAAGAGTAACGGAAGGTAAGCAAGGCAAGGAAAAGCAAGGAAAGGCAAGGGTAACGGAAGGAACGGCACGGCAAGGGGAAACAAGGCTAAGGCACGACAACGCACGCTAGGCAATGCACGGCAAGGCAAGGAAAGGGTAACGCATGGGAAAGCACGGTCAGGCGAGGCAAGGCTAAGGCATGACAACGCAAGGCTAGGCAATGCACGGAAAGCAAGCAAAGAGTAACGGAACGCAAGGAAGGCAAGGGAAAGCAAGGGAAGGCAAGGGTAACGGAAGGAACGGCACGGCAAGGGGTAACAAGGCTAAGGCACGACAACGCAGGGCTAGGCAATGCACGGCAAGGCAAGGAAAGGGTAACGCAGGGAAGGCACGGTCAGGTGAGGCAAGGATAAGGCACGACAATGCAAGGCTAGGCAATGCACGGCAAGGCAAGGAAAGAGAGTAACGGAAGGAAAGATAGGCAAGGCAAAGCCAGGCAAGGCAAGTGTAACAAAAGGCACGCCACGGCAAGGGGAAACAAGGCTAAGGCACGACAACGCACGGCTAGGCAATGCACGGCAAGGCAAGGAAAGGGTAACGCAAGGCAAGGCACGGTGAGGCTAGGCAAGGATAATGCACGACAACGCAAGGCTAGGCAATGCACGACAATGCAAGGAAAGCTTAAAGCAAAGGAAGGCACGGTCAGGCGAGATAAGGCTAAGGCACGACAACGAAAGGCTAGGCAATGCAGGGAAGGGAAGCAAAGAGTAACGGAAGGTAAGCAAGGCAAGGAAAAGCAAGGAAAGGCAAGGGTAACGGAAGGAACGGCACGGCAAGGGGAAACAAGGCTAAGGCACGGCAACGCAGGCTAGGCAATGCACGGCAAGGCAAGGAAAGGGTAACGCATGGGAAAGCACGGTCAGGCGAGGCAAGGCTAAGGCACGACAACGCAAGGCTAGGCAATGCACGGAAGGCAAGCAAAGAGTAACGGAAGGTAAGGAAGGCAAGGGAAAGCAAGGAAAGGCAAGTGTAACGAAAGGAACGGCACGGCAAGGGGAAACAAGGCTAAGGCACGACAACGCACGGCTAGGCAATGCACGGCAAGGCAAGGAAAGGGTAACGCAAGGCAAGGCACGTGAGGCTAGGCAAGGCTAATGCACGAAAACGCAAGGCTAGGCAATGCACGACAATGCAAGGAAAGCTTAAAGCAAAGGAAGGCAAGGTCAGGCGAGATAAGGCAAGGCACGACAACGCAAGGCTAGGCAATTCAGGGAAGGCAAGCAAAGAGTAACGGAAGGTAAGCAAGGCAAGGAAAAGCAAGGAAAGGCAAGGGTAACGGAAGGAACGGCACGGCAAGGGGAAACAAGGCTAAGGCACGACAACGCAGGCTAGGCAATGCACGGCAAGGCAAGGAAAGGGTAACGCATGGGAAAGCACGGTCAGGCGGGGCAAGGCTAAGGCACGACAACGCAAGGCTAAGCAATGCACGAAAGGCAAGCAAAGAGTAACGGAAGGTAAGCAAGTAAAGGAAAAGCAAGGAAAGGCAAGGGTAACGGAAGGAACGGCACAGCACGGGTAAACAAGTCTAAGGCACGACACCGAACGCTAGGCAATGCACGGCAAGGCAAGGAAAGGGTAACGCATGGGAAAGCACGGTCAGGCGAGGCAAGGCTAAGGCATGACAACGCAAGGCTAGGCAATGCACGGAAGGGAAGCAAAGAGTAACGGAAGGTAAGCAAGGCAAGGAAAAGCAAGGAAAGGCAAGGGTAACGGAAGGAACGGCACGGCAAGGGGAAACAAGGCTAAGGCACGACAACGCAGGCTAGGCAATGCACGGCAAGGCAAGGAAAGGGTAACGCATGGGAAAGCACGGTCAGGCGAGGCAAGGCTAAGGCACGACAACGCAAGGCTAGGCAATGCACGGAAGGCAAGCAAAGAGTAACGGAAGGTAAGGAAGGCAAGGGAAAGCAAAGAAAGGCAAGTGTAACGAAAGGAACGGCACGGCAAGGGGAACCAAGGCTAAGGCACGACAACGCACGGCTAGGCAATGCACGGCAAGGCAAGGAAAGTGTAACGCAAGGCAAGGTACTGTGAGGCTAGGCAAGGCTAATGCACGAAAACCCAAGGCTAGGAAATGCACGACAATGCAAGGAAAGCTTAAAGCAAAGGAAGGCAAGGTCAGGCGAGATAAGGCTAAGGCACGACAACGCAAGGCTAGGCAATTCAGGGAAGGCAAGCAAAGAGTAACGGAAGGTAAGCAAGGCAAGGAAAAGCAAGGAAAGGCAAGGGTAACGGAAGGAACGGCACGGCAAGGGGAAACAAGGCTAAGGCACGACAACGCACGCTAGGCAATGCACGGCAAGGCAAGGAAAGGGTAACGCATGGGAAAGCACGGTCAGGCGAGGCAAGGCTAAGGCATGACAACGCAAGGCTAGGCAATGCACGGAAAGCAAGCAAAGAGTAACGGAACGCAAGGAAGGCAAGGGAAAGCAAGGGAAGGCAAGGGTAACGGAAGGAACGGCACGGCAAGGGGTAACAAGGCTAAGGCACGACAACGAAGGGCTAGGCAATGCACGGCAAGGCAAGGAAAGTGTAACGCAAGGGATGGCACGGTCAGGTGAGGCAAGGATAAGGCACGAAAATGCAAGGCTAGGCAATGCACGGCAAGGCAAGGAAAGAGAGTAACGGAAGGAAAGGAAGGCAAGGCAAAGCCAGGCAAGGCAAGTGTAACAAAAGGCACGCCACGGCAAGGGGAAACAAGGCTAAGGCACGACAACGCACGGCTAGGCAATGCACGGCAAGGCAAGGAAAGGGTAACGCAAGGCAAGGCACGGTGAGGCTAGGCAAGGCTAATGCACGACAACGCAAGGCTAGGCAATGCACGACAATGCAAGGAAAGCTTAAAGCAAAGGAAGGCACGGTCAGGCGAGATAAGGCTAAGGCACGACAACGCAAGGCTAGGCAATGCAGGGAAGGGAAGCAAAGAGTAACGGAAGGTAAGCAAGGCAAGGAAAAGCAAGGAAAGGCAAGGGTAACGGAAGGAACGGCACGGCAAGGGGAAACAAGGCTAAGGCACGGCAATGCAGGCTAGGCAATGCACGGCAAGGCAAGGAAAGGGTAACGCATGGGAAAGCACGGTCAGGCGAGGCAAGGCTAAGGCACGACAACGCAAGGCTAGGCAATGCACGGAAGGCAAGCAAAGAGTAACGGAAGGTAAGGAAGGCAAGGGAAAGCAAGGAATGGCAAGTGTAACGGAAGGAACGGCACGGCAAGGGGAAACAAGACTAAGGCACGACAACGCACGGCTAGGCAATGCACGGCAAGGCAAGGAAAGTGTAACGCAAGGCAAGGTACTGTGAGGCTAGGCAAGGGTAATGCACGAAAACGCAAGGCTAGGCAATGCACGACAATGCAAGGAAAGCTTAAAGCAAAGGAAGGCAAGGTCAGGCGAGATAAGGCAAAGGCACGACAACGCAAGGCTAGGCAATTCAGGGAAGGCAAGCAAAGAGTAACGGAAGGTAAGCAAGGCAAGGAAAAGCAAGGAAAGGCAAGGGTAACGGAAGGAACGGCACGGCAAGGGGAAACAAGACTAAGGCACGACAACGCACGGCTAGGCAATGCACGGCAAGGCAAGGAAAGGGTAACGCATGGGAAAGCACGGTCAGGCGAGGCAAGGCTAAGGCACGACAACGCAAGGCTAGGCAATGCACGGAAGGCAAGCAAAGAGTAACGGAAGGTAAGCAAGGCAAGGAAAAGCAAGGAAAGGCAAGGGTAACGGAAGGAACGGCACGGCACGGGTAAACAAGTCTAAGGCACGACACCGAACGCTAGGCAATGAACGGCAAGGCAAGGAAAGGGTAACGCATGGGAAAGCACGTTCAGGCGAGGCAAGGCTAAGGCACGACAACGCAAGGCTAGGCAATGCACGGAAGGCAAGCAAAGAGTAACGGAAGGTAAGGAAGGCAAGGGAAAGCAAGGAAAGGCAAGGGTAACGGAAGGAACGGCACGGCAAGGGGAAACAAGGCTAAGGCACGACAACGCACGGCTAGGCAATGCACGGCAAGGCAAGGAAAGGGTAACGCAAGGGATGGCACGGTCAGGTGAGGCAAGGATATGGCACGAAAATGCAAGGCTAGGCAATGCACGGCAAGGCAAGGAAAGAGTAACGGAAGGAAAGGAAGGCAAGGCAAAGCCAGGCAAGGCAAGTGTAACAAAAGGCACGCCACGGCAAGGGGAAACAAGGCTAAGGCACGACAACGCACGGCTAGGCCATGCACGGCAAGGCAAGGAAAGGGTAACGCAAGGCAAGGCACGGTGAGGCTAGGCACGGCTAATGCACGACAACGCAAGGCTAGGCAATGCACGACAATCCAAGGAAAGCTTAAAGCAAAGGAAGGCACGGTCAGGCGAGATAAGGCTAAGGCACGACAACGCAAGGCTAGGCAAGGCAGGGAAGGGAAGCAAAGAGTAACGGAAGGTAAGCAAGGCAAGGAAAAGCAAGGAAAGGCAAGGGTAACGGAAGGAACAGCACGGCAAGGGGAAACAAGGCTAAGGCACGGCAATGCAGGCTAGGCAATGCACGGCAAGGCAAGGAAAGGGTAACGCATGGGAAAGCACGGTCAGGCGAGGCAAGGCTAAGGCACGACAACTCAAGGCTAGGCAATGCACGGAAGGCAAGCAAAGAGTAACGGAAGGTAAGGAAGGCAAGGGAAAGCAAAGAAAGGCAAGTGTAACGAAAGGAACGGCACGGCAAGCTGAAACAAGGCTAAGGCACGACAACGCACGGCTAGGCAATGCACGGCAAGGCAAGGAAAGTGTAACGCAAGGCAAGGTACTGTGAGGCTAGGCAAGGCTAATGCACGAAAACGCAAGGCTAGGCAATGCACGACAATGCAAGGAAAGCTTAAAGCAAAGGAAGGCAAGGTCAGGCGAGATAAGGCAAAGGCACGACAACGCAAGGCTAGGCAATTCAGGGAAGGGAAGCAAAGAGTAACGGAAGGTAAGCAAGGCAAGGAAAAGCAAGGAAAGGCAAGGGTAACGGAAGGAACGGCACGGCAAGGGGGAACAAGTCTAAGGCACGACACCGAACGCTAGGCAATGAACGGCAAGGCAAGGAAAGGGTAACGCATGGGAAAGCACGGTCAGGCGAGGCAAGGCTAATGCACGACAACGCAAGGCTAGGCAATGCACGGAAGGCAAGCAAAGAGTAACGGAAGGTAAGGAAGGCAAGGGAAAGCAAGGAAAGGCAAGTGTAACGGAAGGAACGGCACGGCAAGGGGAAACAAGGCTAAGGCACGACAACGCACGCTAGGCAATGCACGGCAAGGCAAGGAAAGGGTAACGCATGGGAAAGCACGGTCAGGCGAGGCAAGGCTAAGGCATGACAACGCAAGGCTAGGCAATGCACGGAAAGCAAGCAAAGAGTAACGGAACGCAAGGAAGGCAAGGGAAAGCAAGGGAAGGCAAGGGTAACGGAAGGAACGGCACGGCAAGGGGTAACAAGGCTAAGGCACGACAACGCAGGGCTAGGCAATGCACGGCAAGGCAAGGAAAGGGTAACGCAGGGGAAGGCACGGTCAGGTGAGGCAAGGATAAGGCACGACAATGCAAGGCTAGGCAATGCACGGCAAGGCAAGGAAAGAGTAACGGAAGGAAAGGAAGGCAAGGCAAAGCCAGGCAAGGCAAGTGTAACAAAAGGCACGCCACGGCAAGGGGAAACAAGGCTAAGGCACGACAACGCACGGCTAGGCAAGGCACGGCAAGGCAAGGAAAGGGTAACGCAAGGCAAGGCACGGTGAGGTAGGCAAGGCTAATGCACGACAACGCAAGGCTAGGCAATGCACGACAATGCAAGGAAAGCTTAAAGCAAAGGAAGGCACGGTCAGGCGAGATAAGGCTAAGGCACGACAACGCAAGGCTAGGCAATGCAGGGAAGGGAAGCAAAGAGTAACGGAAGGTAAGCAAGGCAAGGAAAAGCAAGGAAAGGCAAGGGTAACGGAAGGAACGGCACGGCAAGGGGAAACAAGGCTAAGGCACGGCAACGCAGGCTAGGCAATGCACGGCAAGGCAAGGAAAGGGTAACGCATGGGAAAGCACGGTCAGGCGAGGCAAGGGAAAGGCACGACAACGCAAGGCTAAGCAATGCACGGAAGGCAAGCAAAGAGTAACGGAAGGTAAGCAAGGCAAGGAAAAGCAAGGAAAGGCAAGGGTAACTGAAGGAACGGCACGGCACGGGTAAACAAGTCTAAGGCACGACACCGAACGCTAGGCAATGAATGGCAAGGCAAGGAAAGGGTAACGCATGGGAAAGCACGGTCAGGCGAGACAAGGCTAAGGCACGACAACGCAAGGCTAGGCAATGCACGGAAGGCAAGCAAAGAGTAACGGAAGGTAAGGAAGGCAAGGGAAAGCAAGGAAAGGCAAGTGTAACGGAAGGAACGGCACGGCAAGGGGAAACAAGGCTAAGGCACGACAACGCACGCTAGGCAATGCACGGCAAGGCAAGGAAAGGGTAACGCATGGGAAAGCACGGTCAGGCGAGGCAAGGCTAAGGCATGACAACGCAAGGCTAGGCAATGCACGGAAAGCAAGCAAAGAGTAACGGAACGCAAGGAAGGCAAGGGAAAGCAAGGGAAGGCAAGGGTAACGGAAGGAACGGCACGGCAAGGGGTAACAAGGCTAAGGCACGACAACGCAGGGCTAGGCAATGCACGGCAAGGCAAGGAAAGGGTAACGCAAGGGATGGCACGGTCAGGTGAGGCAAGGATAAGGCACGACAATGCAAGGCTAGGCAATGCACGGCAAGGCAAGGAAAGAGTAACGGAAGGAAAGGAAGGCAAGGCAAAGCCAGGCAAGGCAAGTGTAACAAAAGGCACGCCACGGCAAGGGGAAACAAGGCTAAGGCACGACAACGCACGGCTAGGCAATGCACGGCAAGGCAAGGAAAGGGTAACGCAAGGCAAGGCACGGTGAGGCTAGGCACGGCTAATGCACGACAACGCAAGGCTAGGCAATGCACGACAATCCAAGGAAAGCTTAAAGCAAAGGAAGGCACGGTCAGGCGAGATAAGGCTAAGGCACGACAACGCAAGGCTAGGCAATGCACGGAAGGCAAGCAAAGAGTAACGGAAGGTAAGCAAGGCAAGGAAAAGCAAGGAAAGGCAAGGGTAACGGAAGGAACAGCACGGCAAGGGGAAACAAGCCTAAGGCACGGCAACGCAGGCTAGGCAATGCACGGCAAGGCAAGGAAAGGGTAACGCATGGGAAAGCACGGTCAGGCGAGGCAAGGCTAAGGCACGACAACTCAAGGCTAGGCAATGCACGGAAGGCAAGCAAAGAGTAACGGAAGGTAAGGAAGGCAAGGGAAAGCAAAGAAAGGCAAGTGTAACGAAAGGAACGGCACGGCAAGGGGAAACAAGGCTAAGGCACGACAACGCACGGCTAGGCAATGCACGGCTAGGTAAGGAACGTGTAACGCAAGGCAGGGTACTGTGAGGCTAGGCAAGGCTAATGCACGAAAACGCAAGGCTAGGCAATGCACGAAAATGCAAGGAAAGCTTAAAGCAAAGGAAGGCAAGGTCAGGCGAGATAAGGCAAAGGCACGACAACGCAAGGCTAGGCAATTCAGGGAAGGCAAGCAAAGAGTAACGGAAGGTAAGCAAGGCAAGGAAAAGAAAGGAAAGGCAAGGGTAACGGAAGGAACGGCACGGCAAGGGGGAACAAGTCTAAGGCACGACACCGAACGCTAGGCAATGAACGGCAAGGCAAGGAAAGGGTAACGCATGGGAAAGCACGGTCAGGCGAGGCAAGGCTAAGGCACGACAACGCAAGGCTAGGCAATGCACGGAAGGCAAGCAAAGAGTAACGGAAGGTAAGGAAGGCAAGGGAAAGCAAGGAAAGGCAAGTGTAACGGAAGGAACGGCACGGCAAGGGGAAACAAGGCTAAGGCACGACAACGCACGCTAGGCAATGCACGGCAAGGCAAGGAAAGGGTAACGCATGGGAAAGCACGGTCATGCGAGGCAAGGCTAAGGCATGACAACGCAAGGCTAGGCAATGCAGGGAAGGAAGCAAAGAGTAACGGAAGGTAAGCAAGGCAAGGAAAAGCAAGGAAAGGCAAGGGTAACGGAAGGAACGGCACGGCAAGGGGAAACAAGCTAAGGCACGGCAACGCAGGCTAGGCAATGCACGGCAAGGCAAGGAAAGGGTAACGCATGGGAAAGCACGGTCAGGCGAGGCAAGGCTAAGGCACGACAACGCAAGGCTAGGCAATGCACGGAAGGCAAGCAAAGAGTAACGGAAGGTAAGGAAGGCAAGGGAAAGCAAGGAAAGGCAAGTGTAACGAAAGGAACGGCACGGCAAGGGGAAACAAGGCTAAGGCACGACAACGCACGGCTAGGCAATGCACGGCAAGGCAAGGAAAGTGTAACGCAAGGCAAGGTACTGTGAGGCTAGGCAAGGCTAATGCACGAAAACCCAAGGCTAGGAAATGCACGACAATGCAAGGAAAGCTTAAAGCAAAGGAAGGCAAGGTCAGGCGAGATAAGGCTAAGGCACGACAACGCAAGGCTAGGCAATGCAGGGAAGGCAAGCAAAGAGTAACGGAAGGTAAGCAAGGCAAGGAAAAGCAAGGAAAGGCAAGGGTAACGGAAGGAACGGCACGGCAAGGGGAAACAAGGCTAAGGCACGACAACGCACGCTAGGCAATGCACGGCAAGGCAAGGAAAGGGTAACGCATGGGAAAGCACGGTCAGGCGAGGCAAGGCTAAGGCATGACAACGCAAGGCTAGGCAATGCACGGAAAGCAAGCAAAGAGTAACGGAACGCAAGGAAGGCAAGGGAAAGCAAGGGAAGGCAAGGGTAACGGAAGGAACGGCACGGCAAGGGGTAACAAGGCTAAGGCACGACAACGCAGGGCTAGGCAATGCACGGCAAGGCAAGGAAAGGGTAACGCAAGGGATGGCACGTTCAGGTGAGGCAAGGATAAGGCACGAAAATGCAAGGCTAGGCAATGCACGGCAAGGCAAGGAAAGAGTAACGGAAGGAAAGGAAGGCAAGGCAAAGCCAGGCAAGGCAAGTGTAACAAAAGGCACGCCACGGCAAGGGGAAACAAGGCTAAGGCACGACAACGCACGGCTAGGCAATGCACGGCAAGGCAAGGAAAGGGTAACGCAAGGCAAGGCACGGTGAGGCTAGGCAAGGCTAATGCACGACAACGCAAGGCTAGGCAATGCACGACAATGCAAGGAAAGCTTAAAGCAAAGGAAGGCATGGTCAGGCGAGATAAGGCTAAGGCACGACAACGCAAGGCTAGGCAATGCAGGGAAGGGAAGCAAAGAGTAACGGAAGGTAAGTAAGGCAAGGAAAAGCAAGGAAAGGCAAGGGTAACGGAAGGAACGGCACGGCAAGGGGAAACAAGGCTAAGGCACGGCAATGCAGGCTAGGCAATGCACGGCAAGGCAAGGAAAGGGTAACGCATGGGAAAGCACGGTCAGGCGAGGCAAGGCTAAGGCACGACAACGCAAGGCTAGGCAATGCACGGAAGGCAAGCAAAGAGTAACGGAAGGTAAGGAAGGCAAGGGAAAGCAAAGAAAGGCAAGTGTAACGAAAGGAACGGCACGGCAAGGGGAAACAAGGCTAAGGCACGACAACGCACGGCTAGGCAATGCACGGCAAGGCAAGGAAAGTGTAACGCAAGGCAAGGTACTGTGAGGCTAGGCAAGGCTAATGCACGAAAACGCAAGGCTAGGCAATGCACGACAATGCAAGGAAAGCTTAAAGCAAAGGAAGGCAAGGTCAGGCGAGATAAGGCAAAGGCACGACAACGCAAGGCTAGGCAATTCAGGGAAGGCAAGCAAAGAGTAACGGAAGGTAAGCAAGGCAAGGAAAAGCAAGGAAAGGCAAGGGTAACGGAAGGAACGGCACGGCAAGGGGAAACAAGTCTAAGGCACGACAACCGCACGCTAGGCAATGCACGGCAAGGCAAGGAAAGGGTAACGCATGGGAAAGCACGGTCAGGCGAGGCAAGGCTAAGGCACGACAACGCAAGGCTAGGCAATGCACGGAAGGCAAGCAAAGAGTAACGGAAGGTAAGGAAGGCAAGGGAAAGCAAGGAAAGGCAAGTGTAACGGAAGGAACGGCACGGCAAGGGGAAACAAGGCTAAGGCACGACAACGCACGCTAGGCAATGCACGGCAAGGCAAGGAAAGGGTAACGCATGGGAAAGCACGGTCAGGCGAGGCAAGGCTAAGGCATGACAACGCAAGGCTAGGCAATGCACGGAAAGCAAGCAAAGAGTAACGGAACGCAAGGAAGGCAAGGGAAAGCAAGGGAAGGCAAGGGTAACGGAAGGAACGGCACGGCAAGGGGAAACAAGGCTAAGGCACGACAACGCAGCTAGGCAATGCGGCAAGGCAAGGAAAGGGTAACGCATGGGAAAGCACGGTCAGGCGAGGCAAGGCTAAGGCACGACAACGCAAGGCTAGCAATGCACGGAAGGCAAGCAAAGAGTAACGGAAGGTAAGGAAGGCAAGGGAAAGCAAAGAAAGGCAAGTGTAACGAAAGGAACGGCACGGCAAGGGGAAACAAGGCTAAGGCACGACAACGCACGGCTAGGCAATGCACGGCAAGGCAAGGAAAGTGTAACGCAAGGCAAGGTACTGTGAGGCTAGGCAAGGCTAATGCACGAAAACGCAAGGCTAGGAAATGCACGACAATGCAAGGAAAGCTTAAAGCAAAGGAAGGCAAGGTCAGGCGAGATAAGGCTAAGGCACGACAACGCAAGGCTAGGCAATTCAGGGAAGGCAATCAAAGAGTAACGGAAGGTAAGCAAGGCAAGGAAAAGCAAGGAAAGGCAAGGGTAACGGAAGGAACGGCACGGCAAGGGGTAACAAGGCTAAGGCACGACAACGAAGGGCTAGGCAATGCACGGCAAGGCAAGGAAAGTGTAACGCAAGGGATGGCACGGTCAGGTGAGGCAAGGATAAGGCACGACAATGCAAGGCTAGGCAATGCACGGAAGGCAAGCAAAGAGTAACGGAAGGTAAGGAAGGCAAGGGAAAGCAAGGAAAGGCAAGTGTAACGAAAGGAACGGCACGGCAAGGGGAAACAAGGCTAAGGCACGACAACGCACGGCTAGGCAATGCACGGCAAGGCAAGGAAAGTGTAACGCAAGGCAAGGTACTGTGAGGCTAGGCAAGGCTAATGCACGAAAACGCAAGGCTAGGCAATGCACGACAATGCAAGGGAAGCTTAAAGCAAAGGAAGGCAAGGTAAGGCGAGATAAGGCAAAGGCACAACAACGCAAGGCTAGGCAATTCAGGGAAGGGAAGCAAAGAGTAACGGAAGGTAAGCAAGGCAAGGAAAAGCAAGGAAAGGCAAGGGTAACGGAAGGAACGGCACGGCAAGGGGGAACAAGTCTAAGGCACGACACCGAACGCTAGGCAATGAACGGCAAGGCAAGGAAAGGGTAAGGCATGGGAAAGCACGGTCAGGCGAGGCAAGGCTAAGGCACGACAACGCAAGGCTAGGCAATGCACGGAAGGCAAGCAAAGAGTAACGGAAGGTAAGGAAGGCAAGGGAAAGCAAGGGAAGGCAAGGGTAACGGAAGGAACGGCACGGCAAGGGGAAACATGGCTAAGGCACGACAACGCACGCTAGGCAATGCACGGCAAGGCAAGGAAAGGGTAACGCATGGGAAAGCACGGTCAGGCGAGGCAAGGCTAAGGCATGACAACGCAAGGCTAGGCAATGCACGGAAAGCAAGCAAAGAGTAACGGAACGCAAGGAAGGCAAGGGAAAGCAAGGGAAGGCAAGGGTAACGGAAGGAACGGCACGGCAAGGGGTAACAAGGCTAAGGCACGACAACGCAGGGCTAGGCAATGCACGGCAAGGCAAGGAAAGGGTAACGCAGGGGAAGGCACGGTCAGGTGAGGCAAGGATAAGGCACGACAATGCAAGGCTAGGCAATGCACGGCAAGGCAAGGAAAGAGTAACGGAAGGAAAGGAAGGCAAGGCAAAGCCAGGCAAGGCAAGTGTAACAAAAGGCACGCCACGGCAAGGGGAAACAAGGCTAAGGCACGACAACGCACGGCTAGGCAATGCACGGCAAGGCAAGGAAAGGGTAACGCAAGGCAAGGCACGGTGAGGCTAGGCAAGGCTAATGCACGACAACGCAAGGCTAGGCAATGCACGACAATGCAAGGAAAGCTTAAAGCAAAGGAAGGCACGGTCAGGCGAGATAAGGCTAAGGCACGACAACGCAAGGCTAGGCAATGCAGGGAAGGGAAGCAAAGAGTAACGGAAGGTAAGCAAGGCAAGGAAAAGCAAGGAAAGGCAAGGGTAACGGAAGGAACGGCACGGCAAGGGGAAACAAGACTAAGGCACGGCAACGCAGGCTAGGCAATGCACGGCAAGGGAAGGAAAGGGTAACGCATGGGAAAGCACGGTCGGGCGAGGCAAGGCTAAGGCACGACAACGCAAGGCTAAGCAATGCACGGAAGGCAAGCAAAGAGTAACGGAAGGTAAGCAAGGCAAGGAAAAGCAAGGAAAGGCAAGGGTAACTGAAGGAACGGCACGGCACGGGTAAACAAGTCTAAGGCACGACACCGAACGCTAGGCAATGAACGGCAAGGCAAGGAAAGGGTAACGCATGGGAAAGCACGGTCAGGCGAGGCAAGGCTAAGGCACGACAACGCAAGGCTAGGCAATGCACGGAAGGCAAGCAAAGAGTAACGGAAGGTAAGGAAGGCAAGGGAAAGCAAGGAAAGGCAAGTGTAACGGAAGGAACGGCACGGCAAGGGGAAACAAGGCTAAGGCACGACAACGCACGCTAGGCAATGCATGGGAAAGCGGCAAGGCAAGGAAAGGGGCTAACGCATGGGAAAGGCACGGTCAGGCGAGGCAAGGCTAAGGCAGACAACGCAAGGCTAGGCAATGCACGGAAAGCAAGCAAAGAGTAACGGAACGCAAGGAAGGCAAGGGAAAGCAAGGGAAGGCAAGGGTAACGGAAGGAACGGCACGGCAAGGGGTAACAAGGCTAAGGCACGACAACGCAGGGCTAGGCAATGCACGGCAAGGCAAGGAAAGGGTAACGCAAGGGATGGCACGGTCAGGTGAGGCAAGGATAAGGCACGAAAATGCAAGGCTAGGCAATGCACGGCAAGGCAAGGAAAGAGTAACGGAAGGAAAGGAAGGCAAGGCAAAGCCAGGCAAGGCAAGTGTAACAAAAGGCACGCCACGGCAAGGGGAAACAAGGCTAAGGCACGACAACGCACGGCTAGGCCATGCACGGCAAGGCAAGGAAAGGGTAACGCAAGGCAAGGCACGGTGAGGCTAGGCACGGCTAATGCACGACAACGCAAGGCTAGGCAATGCACGACAATCCAAGGAAAGCTTAAAGCAAAGGAAGGCACGGTCAGGCGAGATAAGGCTAAGGCACGACAACGCAAGGCTAGGCAATGCAGGGAAGGGAAGCAAAGAGTAACGGAAGGTAAGCAAGGCAAGGAAAAGCAATGAAAGGCAAGGGTAACGGAAGGAACAGCACGGCAAGGGGAAACAAGGCTAAGGCACGGCAATGCAGGCTAGGCAATGCACGGCAAGGCAAGGAAAGGGTAACGCATGGGAAAGCACGGTCAGGCGAGGCAAGGCTAAGGCACGACAACGCAAGGCTAGGCAATGCACGGAAGGCAAGCAAAGAGTAACGGAAGGTAAGGAAGGCAAGGGAAAGCAAAGAAAGGCAAGTGTAACGAAAGGAACGGCACGGCAAGGGGAAACAAGGCTAAGGCACGACAACGCACGGCTAGGCAATGCACGGCAAGGCAAGGAAAGTGTAACGCAAGGCAAGGTACTGTGAGGCTAGGCAAGGCTAATGCACGAAAACGCAAGGCTAGGCAATGCACGACAATGCAAGGAAAGCTTAAAGCAAAGGAAGGCAAGGTCAGGCGAGATAAGGCAAAGGCACGACAACGCAAGGCTAGGCAATTCAGGGAAGGCAAGCAAAGAGTAACGGAAGGTAAGCAAGGCAAGGAAAAGCAAGGAAAGGCAAGGGTAACGGAAGGAACGGCACGGCAAGGGGGAACAAGTCTAAGGCACGACACCGAACGCTAGGCAATGAACGGCAAGGCAAGGAAAGGGTAACGCTTGGGAAAGCACGGTCAGGCGAGGCAAGGCTAAGGCACGACAACGCAAGGCTAGGCAATGCACGGAAGGCAAGCAAAGATTAACGGAAGGTAAGGAAGGCAAGGAAAAGCAAGGAAAGGCAAGTGTAACGGAAGGAACGGCACGGCAAGGGGAAACAAGGCTAAGGCACGACAACGCACGCTAGGCAATGCACGGCAAGGCAAGGAAAGGGTAACGCATGGGAAAGCACGGTCAGGCGAGGCAAGGCTAAGGCACGACAACGCAAGGCTAGGCAATGCACGGAAGGCAAGCAAAGAGTAACGGAAGGTAAGGAAGGCAAGGGAAAGCAAAGAAAGGCAAGTGTAACGAAAGGAACGGCACGGCAAGGGGAAACAAGGCTAAGGCACGACAACGCACGGCCAGGCAATGCACGGCAAGGCAAGGAAAGTGTAACGCAAGGCAAGGTACTGTGAGGCTAGGCAAGGCTAATGCACGAAAACGCAAGGCTAGGCAATGCACGACAATGCAAGGAAAGCTTAAAGCAAAGGAAGGCAAGGTCAGGCGAGATAAGGCTAAGGCACGACAACGCAAGGCTAGGCAATGCAGGGAAGGCAAGCAAAGAGTAACGGAAGGTAAGCAAGGCAAGGAAAAGCAAGGAAAGGCAAGGGTAACGGAAGGAACGGCACGGCAAGGGGAAACAAGGCTAAGGCACGACAACGCAGGCTAGGCAATGCACGGCAAGGCAAGGAAAGGGTAACGCATGGGAAAGCACGGTCAGGCGAGGCAAGGCTAAGGCACGAAAACGCAAGGCTAGGCAATGCACGGAAGGCAAGCAAAGAGTAACGGAAGGCAAGGAAGGCAAGGGAAAGCAAGGGAAGGCAAGTGTAACGGAAGGAACGGCACGGCAAGGGGAACAAGGCTAAGGCACGACAACGCACGGCTAGGCAATGCACGGCAAGGCAAGGAAAGGGTAACGCAAGGGAAGGCACGGTCAGTTGAGGCAAGGATAAGGCACGAAAATGCAAGGCTAGGCAATGCACGGCAAGGCAAGGAAAGAGTAACGGAAGGTAAGCAAGGCAAGGAAAAGCCAGGAAAGGCAAGCGTAACGGAAGGAACGGCACGGCAAGGGGAAACAAGGCTAAGGCACGACAACGCACGCTAGGCAATGCACGGCAAGGCAAGGAAAGGGTAACGCATTTGAAAGCACGGTCAGGCGAGGCAAGGCT